>NW_013574786.1:16656-17781 GCF_000499745.2 Eimeria mitis | reverse complement strand
TGCTGGAGATGCATGCAGCAGAGTTGGGGGCTGCATGCTTCGCGCAGCAGCAAGAGGATAGTCTTGGTATGCTTGCTGCTGCTGCTGCTGCTGCTGCTGATGCTGTTGCTGTTCTTGCTGCTGCTGTTGTTGGTGGTGATGCTGGGAGTAGTTCGCTTGCTGCCGTCGGCGTTGCTGCTGCTGCTGTTGCTGCTGCTGCTGCTGCTTCATCTGCTGCTGCTGCATCTGCTGCTGCTGCTTCATCTGCTGCTGCTGCAGTTGCTGCTGCTGCAGTTGCTGCTACATGAATTGCTGCTGTTTGCTGCAGGCGTCAAATACGACGGTTCTACCGCAGCATGCCACCCATCACCATCACCAGCAGCAGCAGCAGCAGCAGCAGCAGCAGCAGCAGGAGCAGCAGGAGCAGCAGCAGCACCACGATCTCTCTTATCCATTATTTTTTCTGTATTTTCTTTCTACCCTTCTTCTTTTTCTTCTCTCTCTGCGCTGCTGAGCTACCGCAGCACCTGCGGCGTCAGCATCACCCCATTGAGGTGTACAGACACCTCAGGCCGCCGCTACTTTATTGAGTTTTGGGAAATAGGCGGATCGCCAGCCACACATACAGCCAGAACCATACTCTATGCTACACCCTTCGATGGTTAGCGGCGAGGGTTTAGTAGGGTTTAGGGTTTAGAGGGGTTTAGGGTTTAGAGGGGTTTAGGGTTTAGAGGGGTTTAGGGTTTAGTAGGGTTTAGGGTTTAGTAGGGTTTAGAACGGTTTAGTAGGGTTCAGTAGGGATTGGTAGGGTTTACTATTTTTTACGTTTGCTTTCTAGGGTTTAGGGTTTAGGGTTTACTAGGGTTTAGGGTTTAGTAGGATTCATGGTTTACTAGGGTTTAGAGTTTAGGGTTTAGGGTTTACTAGGGTTAAGGGTTTACAAGGGTTTAGGGTTTACTAGGGTTTAGGGTTTACTAGGGTTTAGGGTTTACTAGGGTTTAGGGTTTACTAGGGTTTAGGGTTTGTGTGTTTCAGGTGTGTGGTTGGTGTATGAGAGCGGCAGCAGCGCGGCGTATAGATCGCTGCCGGGGTGGCTGCAGGAGCTCACGCTGCGGGGGGGTAGGGTCCCCTCTCAGGTTTTTTTTA
>NW_013574786.1:15874-16199 GCF_000499745.2 Eimeria mitis | reverse complement strand
AGCAGCAGCAGCAGCAGCAGCAGCAGCAGCAGCAGCAGCAGCAGCAGCAGCAGCAGCAGCAGCAGCGGAAGTGGCTGCAGCAGAAAGAATTCGATTGCTGCGATGATGTAGAAGTTCAGGCGGATGGTTAGGCTCTTTTTTATTTTTTTATTTTTATTTTTATTTATTTTATTTATTTATTTTATTTATTTATTTATTTTATTTATTTACTTTATTTATTTGTTTATTCTATTTATTTGTTTGTTTGTTTGCTTGGCTGTTTATTTACTTTTTTATTTGTTTCTCTGTTTATTTATTTATTTATTTATTTATTTATTTATCTACA
>NW_013574786.1:14241-14897 GCF_000499745.2 Eimeria mitis | reverse complement strand
AGCAGCAGCAGCAGCAGCAGTAGCAGCAGCAGCAGCAGCAGTAGCAGTAATAGCAGCAGCAGCAGCAGCACAAACAGTAGCGAAATCCACACAACTTGCATGCATCAGCAGCAGCCCGTTCGAGCAACAGCAGCAGCAGCAGCTGCTGCTGCTGCTGCATCAGCACACGCATCAGCAGCAGCAGCAGCAACAGCAGCAGCAGCAGCAGCAGCAGCAGCAGCAGCGTTGTGTTTGTGTTTGTTTGTTAGGCTGCTGGGTCGGTACTGTGCAATCGAGCAAAAGATATGGGAGGCCTCCTACAACCCCGTCAGCCCCCAAACCCTAAACCCTAAACCCTAAACCCTAGATCCTAAACCCTAGAGCATAGATACTAAACCCTAAACCCTAGACCATAAACACTAAACCCTAGGGAGAGTATTTCGAGGGGTGCTGGCAGAAGTTTACCCTTGGCCCTACTGTAACACCTGCAGCAGCAGCAGCAGCAGCAGCAGCAACAGCACCAGCAGCAGCAGCAGCAGCAGCAGCAGCAGCAGCAGCAGTATTTTTGTTGTGTTGTTGCTGCTGCAGGAGGAGCAGCAAACAGCGAAGCAGTTGGCCTGCTCTCTTCTCAATGCGGCGGATATCATGCCGACGGTCTGACCTGCTGCTGCTGCTGC
>NW_013574786.1:13027-13869 GCF_000499745.2 Eimeria mitis | reverse complement strand
CTGCTGCTGTTGCTGCTGCTACTGCTGCTGCTGATGTGCAGCTGCAGCAGCAACTGCAGCAGCACCTGCCGCAGCAGCAACTGCACCTACATGTATATATTTATTATTCCCTACATCATTATTAATTAATTAATTAAAATATTTATTTATTTATATATTTATTTATTTATTTATATATTTATATATTTATTTTATTTTGTTTGTCTGCTGCAGAGCGCCGCGTTGTCTTTTGTTGATTTAAATATTTTTTTTTCTTTTTTGGCGAAATGCACTGCATGCAAAAGAGCAGCAGCAACACCATATACATAAACTTCCTCCTGCTGCTGCTGCTGCTGCTGCAGCTGCTGCTGCTGCTGCTGTTGCTGGTGGTGGTGGTGCTGCTGCTGCAGCAGCAGCAGCAGCAGCTGCTGCTGTTGCTGGTGGTGCTGCTGCTGTTGCTGCTCCTGCAACGGGTGCAAGGAGCTGGCGAGGCCGCTGCCCTCGCAGCAGCAGCAGCAGCAGCAGCAGCAGCAAGAGCTGAAAGAGCAGCAGCAACAGCAGCAGGTGTGGAGATCTGCTGCTGCTGCAGCAGCAAGTAAAGCTGCTGCTGCAAGCTTTTGTTTTTGCTGCTGTCTCTGAATAGAGAAGCAGCAGAGTTTGTTTGGGGTGTATAGGCACCTCCTGGGGTGTATAGGCAGCTCCTGGGGTGTATAGGCACCTCTTGTTGTCATTTTGTTGTGGCTTATATAAAAAAAACAAAAATATAAATAAACAAAAATAAAGAGGAAAGAAATAGAGAAAAAGAAACAGAAATAGGAGAGACAGAGATAGAGAGATAGAGACAGAGAGATAGAGATAGATAG
>NW_013574786.1:12344-12919 GCF_000499745.2 Eimeria mitis | reverse complement strand
ATATATATATATATATATATATATATATATATATATATATATATATATATATATATATATATATGTAGAAGGAAAAACAAAAAGAGAGACAAAAAGAGAGACAAAAAGAGACAGAAACAGTGAGAAAGAAAAAGAGAAAGACAGAGAAACAGAAAGACAGAGACAGAAAAAAACAGAGACAAAGAGAGAGAGAGAGAGAGACAGAAAGAGAGACAAAAGGAGACAGAGAAAGAGAGACAGAAAGAGAGACAAAAGGAGACAGAGACAGAGAGAGACAAAGAAAGAGAGAGACAGAAAGAGAGAAAAAGAAAGAAAGAGAGAAAAAGAGACAGAGAGAGACAGAAAGAGAGAGACAGTGCAGCAGGACGGTTTGTTTATGTCACCAGTGGTCTGCTGCTGCTATTACATTGTTGCTGCTGTTGCTGCTGCAGGGGGGCAGGGGGGGCAGGAATGAGGCGTTTTGCTGCAGCGCAGTTTCTGCTGCTCCGTTATCGATTGCTGCAGCAGCAGCAGCAGCAGCAGCAAGCAGCAGCAGCAACAAGCAGCAGCAACACGAGCAACCAGCAGTGGTAAGC
>NW_013574786.1:10862-11110 GCF_000499745.2 Eimeria mitis | reverse complement strand
TTTTTTTTTTTTTTTTTTTTTTTTTTTTTTTTTTTTTTTAATTAACAACGAGAGTAAGTGCATAGAGAGAAGAAAAAGAAGAAATAAAAAAAATAAAATAAAAAACAAACAAAAAACAATAAAAAAACAAATAAAATATAAATACAAATAAAAACAATAAACTACACTCACTCAGCTGCACATACACCCCAAACATAAATAAATAACAACACAGACATACAACAACAATGCTGGAGCCTGATCCTCCC
>NW_013574786.1:10602-10762 GCF_000499745.2 Eimeria mitis | reverse complement strand
AAAAATAAAATAAAAAACAAACAAAAAACAATAAAAAATAAATAAAATATAAATACAAATAAAAACAATAAACTACACTCACTCAGCTGCACATACACCCCAAACCTAAATAAATAACAACACAGACATACAACCACAACGCTGGAGCCTGATCCTCCCC
>NW_013574786.1:10066-10340 GCF_000499745.2 Eimeria mitis | reverse complement strand
TGCATGTCTTTCTGGGGGTTACCTGCGTGCTCTGGAGCCTGCTGCTGCTGCTGCTGCTGCTGCTGCTGCTTCTGCTGCTGCTGCTGCTCCGGGATGCAGAGCAACAGCAACAGCACCAGCAGCAGCAGCAGCAGCTGCTGCTGCTGCAGCAGCAGCAGCAGCACTCAAACCCCCGCAACGGGCCAGGAGAACCTTCACCCCTCCCCCTGCCTCGGAGTGTACGTACACCTCAAGCAGCCACCGACGCTACAGCAGCACAGACACCCCAAAGACC
>NW_013574786.1:9499-9966 GCF_000499745.2 Eimeria mitis | reverse complement strand
TGCTGCTGTTGCTGCTGCTGCTGCTGCTGCTGCTGCTGTTGCTGCTGCTGCTGCTGCTGCTGCTGCTGTGCTGCAGTGACCCCGTGCCGGGTGTGGGGCGGAGAGGCCCCCAGCAGCAGCAGCAGCAGCCGCTGCAGCTGCGGGCGTCGCTGTGCTGCATGTCTTTCTGGGGGTTACCTGCGTGCTCTGGAGCCTGCTGCTGCTGCTGCTGCTGCTGCTGCTGCTGCTGCTGCTTCTGCTGCTGCTGCTGCTGCTCCGGGATGCAGAGCAACAGCAACAGCACCAGCAGCAGCAGCAGCAGCAGCAGCAGCAGCACTCAAACCCCCGCAACGGGCCAGGAGAACCTTCACTCCTCCCCCTGCCTCGGAGTGTACGTACACCGCAAGCAGCCACAGACGCTACAGCAGCACAGACACCCCAAAGACCCTGTTGCAGCAGCAGCAGCAGCAGCAGCAGCAGCAGCAGGA
>NW_013574786.1:8738-9025 GCF_000499745.2 Eimeria mitis | reverse complement strand
CAGCTGCGGGCGTCGCTGTGCTGCATGTCTTTCTGGGGGTTACCTGCGTGCTCTGGAGCCTGCTGCTGCTTCAGCCTCATGGACGGCATCCTAGTTTTTTCTCCACGTTGGGTGCAACACAAGCAGCAGCTGCTGCTGCTGCTGCTGCTGATATATGCACCCCTCAGCTGCGCCAGCAGCAGCAGCAGCAGCAGCAGCAACAGCAGCAGCAACTGGCTGCTGCTACCCGGGGGACGTCGCTGAGGCCCTTATCCCAATGCCAAGAAGTAAGAGGCTTGCTGCTACTG
>NW_013574786.1:8534-8638 GCF_000499745.2 Eimeria mitis | reverse complement strand
AGCAGAAATAAAAAACAAAGAAAACGAAATCAGAGAAAGAGACACACAAATTCAGATGCTGCAGGTCAGCGTACACCCCATACCAAGCAGCAGCAGCAGCAGCA
>NW_013574786.1:0-4917 GCF_000499745.2 Eimeria mitis | reverse complement strand
CTGCTGCTGTCGCTCTCTGGCAGCAGCAGCAGCAGCAGCAGCGGCAACACTCCTAACCGCCTGCTGCAGGGGAGAGCAGCTGCAGCCTGCTGAGCTGCGGAGACACCTGGCGGCTTCGAGGCGGATTGCGCGGCGGCGGGGCCAGCAGCTGAAGGTCCTTAAAGAGGAGCAGCAGCTGCTGCAGCAGCAGCTGCACTCTTTGCTGCAGCAGCAGCAGCAGCAGCAGCAGCAGCAACCGATGCAGCAGCTGCAGCAGCAGGAGCGGTCTTCGCATGAGGAGGTCAGCTGCAGAGCTCCTGCAGGCACACCTTTTGTAAACCATGTTGTAGCTTTTGCTGCTGCTGCTGCTGCTGCTGCTGCTGTTGCTGCTGCTGCTGCTGCTACTGCTGTTGCTGTGGCTGCTAGTGCTAGTGCTGCTGCTGCTGCTACTGCTGCTGCTGCTGCTGCTGCTGCTGTTGCATCGGCTACTTCTTCAGCAGTTGTGTGCCCTCTGCGCTTTTTTTCACGCCATTGCTGCTGCTGTCGCTGCTGCTGCTGCTGCTGCTGCTGCAGGTGCATTTGCTGCAGGTTGAGCTGCAGCAGACGCATGCAAAATTGCTGGCAGCAACAGAGGAGGCGGCTGCCTTCCGGCATTCCTTTGAAGCACTGCAGCAGCAGCAGCAGCAGCAGCAGCAGCAGCAGCAGCAGCAGCAGCAGCAGCAGCAGCAGAACCAGCATCAGCAGCAGGAGCAGCCAGCTTTCCGCAGCAGCGATGACTCCCTCCCCCCTTCAGCTGTGCAGCAGCAGCAAGAACAGCAACAGCAGCAACAGCAGCAGCAGCAGCAGCAGCAGCAGCAAGTAGAAACCCTAGAAGCAGAGCTGGAGGAGATGCGGGCTACGCACAGTTTGCTGCTGTCTCGATCGGAGACAGTTATGCAGCACCTAGAGAAAATTAGGCAGCAGTATGAGCTGCTGCAGCAGCAGCACGAGCTGCTGCAGCAGCAGCACGAGGAGCAGCAGCAGCAGCACGAACTGCTGCAGCAGCAACATCAAGAGGTCCAGCAGCAATTTCAACAACTGCAGCAGCAACACCATCTGCTGCAGCAGCAACATCACACCCTGCAAGAGCAGCATGAGCTGCTGCTGCAGCAGCGGGATGAGCTGCAGCAGCAACGTCAGCTGCTGCAGCAGCAGCATGATCAGCTGCAGCAGCAACACCAAATGCTTCAGCAGCAGCACCAACAAGTAGATGAAGGGGGGAAACGCGCAGAGCAGCAGCAGCAGCTCGAAACGGCTGCTGCTGCTGCTGCTGCTGCTGCTGCAGAACACAGAGTTGAGTTGCTGCAGCAGCAGGAATATGAACTGCAGCAGGAAGTGCTGCGGCGGCAGCAGCAGCTGCAGCAGTTGCAGCAGCAGCAGCAAACAGAGCAGCAGGAGCTTGAACGGCTGCAGCAACGAGGGACAGTGGAAGCTGCAGCAGCAGCAGCAGCAGCAGCAGAGGGAGAAGCGCAGCAGAATATGAAGAGTAAAGAGCTGCAGCAGCAGCTTCAGCAGCAGCAACAGCTGCTGCAGCAGCAGCAGCAGCAGCTGACTGAACGTGAGGCTGCCTTGCAGCAGCAGCTGAAGGAGCTGCAGCAGCAACGCACACAGCTGCAGCAGCAACAGATGCAGCAGCAGCAGCAAGAACGCGAAATTAAGAGGCAGCAAGAGCTGCTGGAGGAGCAGCAGCAGCAGCTAAAGGGAAAGGAGCAGCAGCAACAGCAGCAGCAGCAGCAGCGAGAGCTTGATCAGCAGCAGCTTGCTGCTGCTGAAGACAAGAAAGTAGCGCAGCAGGAGAAGCAGCAGCAGCAGCTGCAGCAGCTGGAGGCGCAGCTGGAAACACAGCAGCAGTTGATCAAGCAGCAGCAGCAGCTGCTGCAGCAGCAGGAGCAGCAGTTGCAGCAGCAAGAGCTGCAACTGCAGCAGCAGGAGCAGCAGCTGCAGCAGCAGGAACAGGAACTGCTGCAGCGCGACTCTGAAATGCAGCAGCAGGAACAGCACAGAAGAGAGGAGCTGCTGCAGCAGCAGGTGCAGCAGCAGCTGCAGCAGCTGCAGCAGCAGAGCCAGCTGTTGCAGCAGCAAGAAGAACAGCTGCAGCAGCAAGAGGAGCAGCTGCAGCAGCAGGACCAGCAGCTGCAGCTGCTTGAGCAGCAGCTGCAGGAGCAGGATCAGCAGCAGCAGCAGCAGCAGCAGCAGCAGGCGGCAACCCTGCCAGGACCAGAGGGTTTGCTGCAGCAGCTGCAGCAGCAGAATGTGCAGCTGCAGAGCGACGTTCAGACGCTGCAGCAGCAGCTGGAGGCAAGCGGAGCAGCACAAGAGCTGCTGCTGCGGAAGGCTGAGCAGCAGCAGCAGCAGCTGCAGGCAGCAGCAGAGGAGAAAGCTGGTTTGCTGCAGCATGTTGCTGCAGTGGATCGCGAAGCAGCAGCAGCAGCAGCAGCAGCAGCAGCAGAAGCAAAACAGCTGCGAGGAAAGTGTGAGGAGCTGTCTATACAGCTGAGAGATGCAGAGGAGAACGCAGCAGCAGCAGCAGACGGAGAGCAGCAGCTGCAGCAGGAGGTGCAGCAGATGCAGCAGGAGCTTGCTGCTCTAACTGAAAGGCTAGCAACAACACAAAGACAAGAGCTGGAGCAGCTGCAGCAGCAGCTGCAGCAGCAGGGGGCAGCAGCAACAGCAGCAGCAACAAACGCACAGTTCACCCGCATGCAGCAAGTGATGGACCTGCAGCAGCTGCAGCTGCAGCAGCAGCAGCAGCAACTGCAGCAGCAGCAGCAGCTCATAGATGAACTCCATGCTCAGCAGCAAGAAAGAGAAAAGGAGATGGCTAAGCGCAGCCGACAGAGTGAGGAGCAGCAGCAGCTGCTGCTGCAGCAGCTGCAGCAGGAGAGGGAGCGAGCTGCAGCAGCAGCAAGACGGCAGCTGCAGCTGCAGCAGCAGCATCAGCAGCAAACCGAAAGCCTCCGTATCTCTTTATCAGATAAGGATGAGTTGCTGCAGCAGCAGCAGCAGCAGTGGGAGCAGCAGGAGCAGCAGCTGCAGCAGCAAGCAGCAGAGCTGCGACATACGCTTGAGCAGCAGCAAAGAAGCAACGAGCTGCTGCAGCAGCAGCTGCAGCAGCAGCAGCACGAAGCAAAAGACGCACGAGATGCAGCAAGACAGCTGGAGGATATATGTGTGCAGCTGCGGGAGCAGCTGCAGCAGCAGACAGCAGAATTTGAGTTGCTGCAGCAGCAGCACAGCAGCCTGCTGCAGCAGCACCAGCAGCAGTGTGGCGAGCTGGAGGAGCTGCAGCAGCAGCACAACGAGTTGCTGCTGCAGCAGCAGCTGCTGCAGCAGCAGCTGCAGCAATCCGCTAGTGAGCTCGCCAGCCTCCAGTCACTGGCAGAGACCATGGAGCAGCGTGCTGCAGCGTCGTTGCTGCAGCAGCATGCAGCAGCAGAGCAGCAGCAGCAGCAGCAGCAGCAGCAGAAGGAGCCGGAGCTAGTCGCATCAGCGTCTGAAAGGGAACAAGAGCAGCAGCAACAGCAGCAACAGCAGCAGCAGCAGCAGCAGCAGCAGCAGCAGCAGCAACTGCAGCAAGAGGAGCAGCAAGATGCAGCTGAAGGGGAGGATCAGCAGCAGCCGCAGCAGCAGCAGCAACGCCGGCAGCGGTCCATAGAGAAGCAGCTGCAGCACATGCAGCAGCTATACCAGCAGCTGCAGGAGGACTTTGCTGCAGCGCAGCAGCAGCAGCAGCAGCTGCAGCAGCTGTATGAACACCAGTCGCAGGATTTTGTGAATGCCGTACGCAGAGCAGGGAAAGCAGAGGAGGAGCTGCAGCTGCTGCAGCAGCAGCTGGAAGCAAGACAGAAGCGCAGCAGCAGCAACAGCATGCAGCAGCAGCAGCAGCAGCAGCAACAGCAGCAGCAGCAGCAGCAGCAGCACGAAAAAGAACTCNCAGCATGCAGCAGCAGCAGCAGCAGCAGCAACAGCAGCAGCAGCAGCAGCAGCAGCACGAAAAAGAACTCAAAGCCGTCAAGCTAGAGCTACGCAGCAGCCAGGCAGAAGCAGCAGAAATAGGAGAGAAACTGGTAGCAACAGAGGAGCAGCTGCAGCAGCTGCAGCAGCAGCTGCAGCAGCAAATAGAGAGAGAGAGAACAACAGCAGCACAGCAGCTGCAGCGCAAGACGGAGCAGCTAAGAGAAGAACAGCAGCAAAACCAGCAGCTGCAGCAGCAAGCTGCAGCAGCTCAGCTGGAGAAGCAGCAGCTGCAGCTGCTGCTGCAGCAGCAACGCAGCAGACTAGAAGAGCTGCAGCAGCAGCTGCAGCAGCAGAATGCAGCAGCAGGAGATATGAAGGCCGAGCTGTCTGCTGAGGCTGCTAGTCTACGGCATCAACTGCAGCAGCAGCAGCAGCTGCAGCAACAGCAGCAGCAGCAGCAAGAAGCTGTGCTGCAGCAGCTGCAGCAGCTGCAGCAGCAAGCTGCAGCAGAGGGAGAAGAGCTACAGAAGCGGCATGCGCAGCAGCAGCAGCTGCTGCAGCAATCGCTGCAGCAGGCGCAGCAAGCAGAAGCAGAGAGCCGAGCAGCACTGCAGCAGGAGGTATCCCGTTTGCAAGAGCAGCAGCAGCATCTGCTGCAGCAGCAGCAGCAGCATGCAGCAGCACGAGAGGAGCGGCAGCAGGCGCGTGAGCAGCAGCTTGTGCAGGAGACAATGGAGCTGCAGCAGCAGCAGCAGCAGCTGCAGCAAGAGCTGCAGCAAGCAGAAGCAAAGAGCAGCGAGCTAGCAGCACAGCTGGAGGAGACAGAAAACAGAATACATATATTAACGGAAGAAGCAGAAAGACAGCATCTGCTGCTGCAGCAGGAGACAGTCGAGCTGCGCATGCGTCTTGATGCTGCGCTGCGTGCTGCAGCAGCAGCAA
>NW_013574785.1:2470-3012 GCF_000499745.2 Eimeria mitis | reverse complement strand
TATATAAAGATAAAGATAAATATAAGTATGAATGTGACTATATACATATATAAATAAATTAATATAAGTATAAACATAAATATATGTATATATAAATATGGAACTTTAGATGTAAATACAAATATATATGTCTCATCCTTCTCCTTTTGCTGTCTCCTTTTTATTTATATGCATATTTATACTGTCTCCTTTGTATTTATCTATTTGTGTTGTTTCTTATACATATTTATTTATTTATTTATTTATAATATATATACATATATATATATATATTTTTTTTTTATTTTATTTTTTTTTTATTTAAATAGCGACATCTAGGTTTATTTCTCCGTAGCAGAGTTGTTCTCTTCTTGCTGCTGCATTTCGTCTCCTCAGCAGCAGCAACTGTCTCCTTCTTGCTGCTGCTGCTGCTGCTGCTTTGAGTCTCTGTTCTGCCTTTATTCTGTTGCTGATGTATCTGCTGCTGCTGCTGCTGCTGCTGTTGCTGCTGTTGCTGCTGTTTGTGCTGCTGTTGCTATCTGAAACCTCAGCATCACTGCTGC
>NW_013574785.1:1665-2370 GCF_000499745.2 Eimeria mitis | reverse complement strand
TATATATATATATATTTATATATATATATATATATTTTTATTTAAATAGCGACATCTAGGTTTATTTCTCCATAGCAGAGTTGTTCTCTTTTTGCTGCTGCATTTCGTCTCCTCAGCAGCAGCAACTGTCTCCTTCTTGCTGCTGCTGCTGCTGCTGCTTTTAATCTTTGTTCTGCCTTTATTCTGTTGCTGATGTATCTGCTGCTGCTGCTGCTGCTGCTGCTGTTGCTGCTGTTCGTGCTGCTGTTGCTATCTGAAGCCTCAGCATCACTGCTGTTGCTGCTGCTGTTGCTGCAGTTGCTGCTGCAGTTGCTGCTGTAGTTGCTGCTGTATACTCTTGCTGCTGCAGCAGCTGCAGCAGCAGCATTG
The DNA here is from genome assembly GCF_000499745.2 of Eimeria mitis. Lineage (NCBI taxonomy): Eukaryota > Apicomplexa > Conoidasida > Eucoccidiorida > Eimeriidae > Eimeria > Eimeria mitis. Next base: position 2,001 of record NW_013574785.1, on the reverse strand, counting down.
TTTCTTCTCTCTGTCTCTGTCTTTATTGTCTCCTGTCTCCTTTTGCTTTCTGTTTGTCTCCTGCTGCTGAAGGAGACAGATAGATGCTCAGGGGGGGATTGCTGCAGCAGCTGTCTCTCCCTAACAGCAACCTTTGCTGCTGCTGCTGCTGCTGCTGCTGCTGCTGCTGTCTCCTCTTGTGTCTCCTCAGCTGTAACTGAGGACCCGCAGCAAGTTGCTGCGCTGCTGCCTCGCGAGGGGAAGCTCTTCTGTCTCCTCCATTGTTTTTGCTTCTGTTGCTGCTGCTTCTGCTGCTGCTGCAGCAGCTGCTGCTGCTGCTGCTGCTGCAGCTGCTCG
>NW_013574785.1:1137-1565 GCF_000499745.2 Eimeria mitis | reverse complement strand
TCTTCTGTCTCCTCCATTGTTTCTGCTTCTGTTGCTGCTGCTTCTGCTGCTGCTGCAGCAGCAGCTGCTGCTGCTGCTGCTGCAGCTGCTCCCGCCGCTGCAGCGCAGCAGCAGCAGCAGCACGAGCTGCTGGGTTGCTGCCGACCTCAACAACCCAATCTATAGAACGACGGAGGTGGGGGGGCATCTCATCATCAGATGCAGCAGCAGCAGCAGCAGCAGCAGCAGCAGCAGCAAGAGAAGTTTCTTCTTGTTCTTCATCATCGTCTTGCTGTTCTTGCTGCTCAGCTGCTGCTGCTGGTGCTGCTGCTGCTGCTGCTGCTGCTGCACCTCGCAGCTCCTCTGTGTCTTCCCATGAGACAGAGTGCATCTCCTGCTGCAGCTCCTGCTGCCGCAGCTGCAGCAGCAACTGCTGCTGCTGCTGCTGT
>NW_013574784.1:2430-2832 GCF_000499745.2 Eimeria mitis | reverse complement strand
GCCATTCAGTCACGTATTCGCTGCCTGACTCAGCTTGCTTGTTCAGCCTCGAGCTGCTGAACCAGCGAATCTGTAAGAGAGGGGGAGGGTTGAGACGGAGAGAGACACAGATTGAAGGAGCGGGAGACGGGCAATGTGACGCTTCGCCGACAGAGGAGAAGGGAGCAGGAGGAACACCGAAGACAGAGGAAGCCACACGCGCAGGCAGAAGACGGTGTTCCATGCACAGAGAGAGATAACAACAGCGACAAGGATATGTAGGGTTCTGTGCAGGACTGAAAGAAGGACAGATCCCCGTCATGTGCGTCTCAGGCGGGATCACCGTGTTGTTTGTGTCTCGTTGACCTTCCGGGCTACGGCTATGCTGAGGCGGACGCTGCGAAGAGGCTGCAGTGGACAGAG
>NW_013574784.1:794-2092 GCF_000499745.2 Eimeria mitis | reverse complement strand
TGACCTTCCGGAGCAGAAGTCGCTCATCAAGATTCTACAGATCGTATGTTTCCGACAGTCCCCGCTCCCTCAAGTCTCAAGTGCAGCTCACAGCTCCAGCCTTTGCCTCCATGTCCCTTACTCAATGCCTTACCGGAGAAGCGACTGGCTCGTCTGCTGCCGCTTGGCAGCTCCATTTGTTTCCTTCTAGGCCTCGTGGCCTGGAGGCAAGGCAGTGATGAAGCATGCGTGAGGCGCTTGGGGACTGAATCTCTGGCGCTGCAGGTTTCAGAAGAAGTCAAGAAGTTCAAGGGATGTGCAGGCCCTCCCTTGCCTGTCAGCGCACTGCGCCACAGAGGCTTGGAGCCTCTTCGTGCGGAGATAGAGAAGCTCCGGCTGTCAAAGGAACTTGTCATTGGCAGACTCCGCCTCAAGGCGAGCAAAAAAATGGGGGATATCATGGGTGTCCCTGTTCGCTGTGGACTCTTCCCTGTTGTCTCGTTGCTTGCGTGCCATCTACAGAAATTCCTTTTTAGCATAACTAGGCTGCAGAGCATTTAACTCCAGTGCGGCGGCTGCTAGGTGGGCGTACCGCCGCAGGCAATTGGAAGCGGGTGGGGTTGTGTTTTGTTTGCATCATGCAGGCGGCTAATTTGGCAGAGGCAAGGCGCTTAAAGAAGGAGGCCCGTAAAAGGGAGAAGGCTATGAGCTCCTCTTCGACAGCTGAACAGAAGAAGACAAAGACTAAACCAGGGCCAGCAACTACTGCGGCCCCAGGCGTACCTCAGGAACAGCCGCAACAACAGCAGCAGCAGCAGCAGGCGCAAGCGCTAGACGACCCTGTCGCGCGAGCTCTCGAACGTTGGGGAGCCCCGCTTGCCAGCACCGCCTCCGCGCCACCGAACCGGGGACAGACCCAAAGGGAAGGTGACGTAGCTGGTGATAAGTTTTACGGGAGTGCTGCAACCGAAGCCCCCACAGCTGAGAATAAAGGAAATCTAAGGTGCGAACGTCGGAGGCTCGTGTCCGTCCCTCCTCAGGCTGCAGGGGGAGCAGACGCATTGGTTGAAGCCGAGTTCGTGGCAGAAGAGGTTTCAGCGCTCAGGGAGAACTCATTGAGCTCGGCGCTCGCCGAAGCCGTGGATAGAGCTGAAGGAGAGTTGCCACTGCCAGATATGTCATGCGCCGAAGCCCTTATACGAGATTTGCTGCCCCCTCCTTCTTGCCGGACTTGGCAGGCATGCGAGTCTACACAGCCTAAGCGCGAGCCGCCTGCACAGGCTTTTTCCGAGAGATCTGCGAACGAGACGAACACGGAC
>NW_013574784.1:0-694 GCF_000499745.2 Eimeria mitis | reverse complement strand
ATGCCTTGCATTCGCCTTCTCTGCGCGAGGTGACAAGTTCTGTGCACAGAGCGGAACCCGCCGACCCCGGCTGGGCTGCCCCGGTGTTTCGAGAGGTTTGTCTTGACTCCTCAGGCGCTGCTGGTAGCTCGGCGGTGTTGCAAGGCTGCGGGCCCCAGGGAGCGGGTTTCAAGGGCCATGGAGATCGCAACACCTTCCTACAGGCTCCTGATCTATCGAGTGATGCAAGTCCCTTGGCGGCTCAATACTCGAGACAGGAAGAAGCACATCTGCAGCTGTCGGGGGATGAGAGCCCCTGTGCAGCAGTGCAAGATGACCTATGGGAGGGTCCAACTCGGCCCGCCAGCAAACGGCCACTGGATCTCCTCCGTGCAAAGGACTGGCGAGCGCGACGTGTTGGTCGGGCCGCTGTGGAAATTGACATGGGGCTGCCTGAAACAAAAGACGCAGCGGGCAACATAGCGACGCTCCGCATGGGGTCATGCAACAATGATGACACGGCTTGTACACCAGGGATGTCGCCATGCCTGTCCCAAGCGGGCGAAGTATTGTCAGCTGGCTTTGAAGGAGGTTCAGGGACCCTTCCAGACTTGAGTGCTGTTCTCACCGCCAAGAAGCAGCAGCAGCAGCAGCAGCAGCGGCAGCCCAATGCCCGCAGGCGCCAAGACGCCGACTTTAGGGGGTTGCCACCCAG
>NW_013574783.1:2008-2832 GCF_000499745.2 Eimeria mitis | reverse complement strand
ATATATATATATATACATATATATATAAATATATATAAATATAAAAATACCTAGTGAGTCTAGGAAGAGTATATAAATATAAATATATATATATACATATATATATATATATATATACATATATATATAAATATATATAAATATAAAAATACCTAGTGAGTCTAGGAAGAGTGGATCGCGTGTGGGATCGATCGATCCCAACCGTTTTAAAATAAAGTTAGCGATGAAGCTTTTGCCGTGGTCGACATGCGCAATAAAACAAAAGTTTTTTATTTTTTTTTTTTTTATTTTTTCTATCATACGCACACGCTCCTCAACTGAATATATCCTTATATCTCCCCTGCTGCTGCTGCTGCTGATGCTGCTGCTGCTGCTGTTGGTGCTGCTGCTGTTGCTGCTGTTTTTGTTGGTTGGTGGAGCGGCAGAGGAAGCTGCTGATAGAGAAGAGAAAACACGACGTGTAGATCGAGGCCAGCAGCATAATAAGTTGCTGCTGCTGTTGTTGCTGCTGCAGCACAGCTGCTGCTGCTGCTGCTGCTGCTGCTGCTGCTGTTGCTGTTGAGTTGCTGCTGCATTGAGCGAGGAAGAAGAGAAGGAGCCCGGGCGTTTGTTGCAGGAAATGAAGACGGGCGATGAGGGGAGTGAGAGAGAGGCTGCGGTGTATCGATGGTGTGGGGTGTATGCTGAGGTGTACGTACACCTGAAACTGCGGCTAAGGAAGAAGGGGCTCGCCGACCCAAACCCAAAGAGAAAGGAAGCCGCCTTTGTCATGTGAGAGTGTTCGTCTCCAGCTGCTGCTGTCGGCAGCAGCAGCAGCAGCAGCA
>NW_013574783.1:850-1908 GCF_000499745.2 Eimeria mitis | reverse complement strand
GAGAGGCTGCGGTGTATCGATGGTGTGGGGTGTATGCTGAGGTGTACGTACACCTGAAACTGCGGCTAAGAAAGAAGGGGCTCGCCGACCCAAACCCAAAGAGAAAGGAAGCCGCCTTTGTCATGTGAGAGTGCTCGTCTCCAGCTGCTGCTGTCGGCAGCAGCAGCAGCAGCAGCAGCAACAGCAGCAGCAGCTGCAGCAGAAGGGGAACACGCAGCAGCAGCAAGGATATCGATGAGGTGTATATACACTGCAGCAGCAAGAAACATAGTTTCTTCATCCGCTGCGCTTCTCCCGCTCAGCTGGGGTGTATTCGTTGCTAAAAAAAACAAAAAAAATAAATATATGCAAATTAAATACAAATAAATACTATAATTCACTAAAATATACAAATAAAAAGCTGCGTATACACCTGAAATCTACGCGGTGACTCCGAGGCCCCCAGCACCGACCGTCGAGACCTGCCTATACACCCCAGACCATCGGGGCCCCCCGCTAGAAATATTTATATTTATTTATTTTTTATTTATTTATATTTATTTATTTATTTTTTATGTTTAATTTGCTTTTTTTATCTTATTTTTTGGGAGTTGGAGAGCTGAAACCAACTGCTACGAAATAAATTCAGGTTTCTTGCGGTGTCTGTACAGCTACCGGAGAACAGATATAAAGGAAAGAGTAAAAAAACTTTATTTTATTTATTTTTATTTATTTTTATTATTTTAATTTATTATTCTCATCCTTATAGTCGTGCTCAAGCCTCCCCTATAGAGCAATTTCGGGTGTACATACACCGCAGACCCTAACCCCACTGCACTCTAAACCCTAAACCCTAAACCCTAAACCCTAAACCCTAAACCCTAAACCCTAAAACTATTGGGTGGATCAGTCGATGATTATCTCTTCTGTTTGTATCCTAGATGTAAACCCTAAAACACTAAAACCCTAAAACGCTAAACAACAAACCCTAAACCCTCGAAAAAACCTAAACCCTTCCTTCACTATGCAGACTCTATACATATGTACAAATATAATAAATACTATACATATATATAAAT
>NW_013574783.1:353-826 GCF_000499745.2 Eimeria mitis | reverse complement strand
ATATATATATATATATATATATATATATATATATATATATATATATATATATATATATATATTATATATTCTGTATACTATATAAAATTGAAAAACTCTCTAAGGTGAACCCATCAGCTTGGCGTGTATCTGCTAGAACCACGACTATAACACCTTTTTTTCTCGTTTTTAAAAAAAAACAAAATAAAAACAAAAACAAAATAAAATAAAAAAAAATAATAATTATAAATAGAGAAATCAAGACTTAAGGTCACCGAGGGGGAGACGAAGCTCCTCCGGCAGCAGCTCTTCCCTAAAGGGATGCTCAGCAAAAAATATTCTATTAATTTTACAGTTTGCATGCACTTGAATTCTAGAAGTATATAAGTAATGTGAACCAAAAGCTTTGCGGGTTATATCCGCTAAATTCAGGTGTATGTACACCCAACCCCCGTCCATAGTCAGCGGCATCGTGCACAGGTAGGGCTTTATAC
>NW_013574783.1:0-334 GCF_000499745.2 Eimeria mitis | reverse complement strand
AAAAAAAAAAAAAAAAAAAAAAAAAAAAAAAAAAAAAAAAAAAAAAAAAAAAAAAAAAAAAACATTATTTTTTAATTTAGATTTGTTTTAGCATTAATATATCGAAAAATAAAAAAAACAAATTCCATGCACACAACATGTCAGGCACTGATGAACAAGGGTTTAGGGTTTAGGGTTTAGGGTTTAGAGGGGGATGATAAGCAACAGAGCGGGCAGCATAGACACAATTATAATTATAATTTTATAAAACATAAATAAATCAAAACAATAAAAAAAAGAAACAAAACAAAGAAAAACGAAACCCCAGCAGAAAAAAAAAAAAAAAAAAAAAAAA
>NW_013574782.1:2265-2742 GCF_000499745.2 Eimeria mitis | reverse complement strand
ATACTCGCCGTACGCTGATGCCGTTGCTGGAGGCAAATGGTTTCGAGAACCTGCGCCCGAGAGGGGCACTCGGAAAACGACTCATGGTTGCAAATATGTACATATGATACTGTGTTTTGAAGCTCTCCTCGGCCAGCGGAGACGCAGGCCTGTTATGCTTAAGAGGAAGAGCCTATTACAGCGACTAGGAGGAACTGTACCAGGTAGAAACTGGGATTCGATGCTCACTGCACCCGAATCCCAGAAGGGTAAGGCCTATGTGCAACGCCCCAAAATGATTATTTTGGCGTTGTAAGCAACTTAGCGAACGTTTATAGACGCAATCGAACTGGCGATGAGGTTGTCACTTAAACGCCGCGGTAATTTGCTCATCCATAAGTATTAGGGAGCAGAATTTACCCTTGGTTGCAAGACAAGCGTAATAGCAGGAATCCTACGCTCTTTCAATATTAAAATATCACCATTATCCTGGAGGCA
>NW_013574782.1:0-2004 GCF_000499745.2 Eimeria mitis | reverse complement strand
TTTTATCAGTTGTAGCATTCACCGAGGAAATAGAATAGAAAAAACCTTCTATGTGTAGTTTTTCCTCAGACTGGTTCGATTCTTTGCCGCCAGTGACCGTCTCACGAAGGCTGTTGGACGGATTCGGGCGTCCTAATGTTGAAAAGTTAATATAATTTTTTCTCACTCAATATTTTATTTAAAGGTGGTTGGAAGATCTAAATTTTGCTGAGACGAAATGCTCAGACACATTTTGCTTTCGGGAGCCTCCAGCTAGGTGGCGCAGAAAGGCAGCCCTTGTGAGGCCCCATTCAACACGGTGCGCTTGTGTCTTTTTTTGTATTGGTCTTATTGGAGCTTTAACCCTTGGCTTGCTTCTGTGAATAGGGTTTTTGTTATCCTTTGCTTCCGCAGCGCCTAACATACCTGTGTTTGCCTTGGACCGGCAGTAACGTCGGGAGCGATTGCACCAGCCCCGCTGGGCAATCCCACGGCCTCTCCCTTTGGTTTCGGCTGTTGCTGCAACTGTCTCTTGAGATCCTTTCGACGGCATGATGGACTCTAATGGCGCCGTGCAGGCGCCGCCTGCGCCCCCTCAAGCTGCGCAGTCAGCCAACAGCGCTGCAGCTACTGGACCAAGTAGTATGGCTGTCCAGCCCAACGGGAGTGCTCACACGTACACAGAGGAGGGGGTAGTGGAGATGGTGTGTCGCCTCAACTCCCCTTCTGCTGCCAGAGAAGGGGGAGCAACAACTAGCGCAGCCAACGAATACCTCACAAACTTCCAGAAGGATCCGAGCGCCTGGGGCATTTGCATCTCCATTCTGAATAAGAACAGTCATCCCCAGCAGCAGCAGCAGCAGCAGCTACTTGCACCCGGGAACCGATCCCCCGAGGTTCTTCACTTCGTTGCCCAAACCCTGGCTGCGCAGGCACGGGCAGGCTTCCCACAGCAGCTCTCGGCTCTCTTGAGGCTGCCGGGGGCTTCAGCTGTCTCAGCTGCAGCTGGGGGTGGTACTTCAGTAGGCGGTGCATCTCAGGTGTATGCGGAGCTACGGGATGGCTTGCTGCAGCTCGTGTTTGCCTTCAGAGATGCCCCCTTACCTGCGCTGCGTCAGTTGTGTATCGCCCTCTCGGCAGCGCTCATCTTCGGTGCCTCTGCCACAGAAGGGGCCCCCATAGGGGGCCCCGGTGCTGTGGGTGGGGGCCTCCAGCTGGGTCCTGTGCTGCAGACGCTTGGCCAGAAAGCAGGAAAGGAGGGTTTTTTACCTCTGTTGGAGTTGCTTGTCTTACTCCCTGAGGAGTTATGCACCAAGCGGTACGTGTGAAGGTTGAATCTAGGGTTTAGGTTTTGTGGTTTAGAATGAGGGTTTAGGGTGTTTGGTGAGCTCTGCTTCATCTGCGCTTCAGCATTGCCCTGCCAGAGGACCGCAGGCTGCCGTGTCTCGCGAGCTGCATCAGCAACAACTCCCTACAAGTCCTGGAGGCAGTAGAGGCGATATTCCTGCAGGCGCAGACAGCGCTTGCTGCTGCAGCCCCAGAAGAGAGGCCCCGCTGGCGAGCTGTGCTGCATGCAGGTCAGAGGTTTACTCCCTCTCTTCCTAGTCATGGCGGCGACAGTATTTGTACAGGGGCCAGTCGGGCACCGCAGGCAGCAGAACAGTAGCTGCAGCAGCAGCAATAACTTCTTTAGGGGCTGCTGCACTGCTTGCTGCTCTGTGCTGCACTTGCTTATCTCCCTGTGTGGGTTTGCTGCTGCTCAGCTGTCCGGACAGTGCAGTCCTGGCTATCGGCGGCTTGCTGCTGGGTGCAGCAGGTTGACGCGGAGCAAGCGAACCAACACAGCCAGCAACAGCAGCAGCAACAGCAGCAGCAGCAAGGGCCCTGGGGTCTCTCTGTTGCGTTGGAGGCGTTATCTGTCTGCCTCCAGCGCCTATCAGGGGGCAAGGTTTTCCCTGCTCTGTTGGGTGGAATCATCGCCGAGGATGTAGAGACACTGCAGCTCTCAACAGAGTGCGTAGTGGC
>NW_013574781.1:1146-2743 GCF_000499745.2 Eimeria mitis | reverse complement strand
GCCACTGACTACCAGCGAAATAGCAGGAAGTGAGGAGAATAGAAACCTCTCCGCCAAACAAGCTATCTGCCGCCAATGAATTGAAAGACCGATACGCTGCCAATGAGTCATCAATGTATTTCTGATACACCTATGCAACGTATTTATCAGATACGCTCACCATTCGGAAATATTCGACCAGGGAAAAAGTCCACACGCGAAAGTTTTGTTGATTAGTATAGAGCCTGTATTGACACTCAGGCTGTTCCCTTCTAACGGGCATGAGTAAACGTGATACGGAGAATGAAGCCTAGAAGAAAGATTAGCATGAAATGGTTGCTGTGTCCGGCTAGGAGACCTGACATATATGCAAGGAAAACCATAATGACTGATCATCCGCTGCAGGGAAGTCCCTAGTGCCTCTAGTAGTTGAAGCACAAGTTTCTCCTTTCGGAGGGTTCACTCTCACTGACGCAATAACAATCCGATGACAAAGGCGCCGTACAATCAATCGATTGGCTCTAATAGGTCCAGGTGCGTGTGCCAACAATCAGGAATGCGGGCAGAAAATCAGAACATTTTGTGTATAGGCACAACAGCGGATTCAAAATATGGCTATAGCACACTGTCCAACAGGCGCCTTCGCCACCAACCTCCGAACCGCCAGCACAGGATGGTCGTTGCCGGACTTGATACGAGCATTTGATACACAGCGTCAAACCGCCCACGAATAACTGCACGAGTGTTAACTTGCAGAATACGTGCAAGAAAACGCCTGTACCTCCACATAATATTACGCTCTGCTATATCCATCTTGAGGTAAAGACGTTTCCGTGGTTCACAAATAGTTGTAGCATAAGACGCTTGCACAGGCTGACCACTCTGCTAGCCCCTACGTGTCCCGATACCCTTCAGTTTAAATGTAGGAATACGTCTGGGCTCACTTGGAGGCGAACGTTCACGGGAAGTGACCATATAAACCCTAGAGACAAATTCACGGTTCACAAAAGTACTTATAGCGTAGGACATTTGGTCTCCATTTTATCGAACGTGCTTAGCTCCCCGAAAGAATATTTGTCTCGCGGGAACACAGCGGAGGGGTTGGATGTAGTGGAACACAAGTCAAGGAAAAGCAGAAGCCGCAGGCAGAACGCCGTTAACAACTGAAGATAATTGTGTGCACCGCTAAGTGTGCAAACACCATCCAATGAACGCAGTTCCTGCATTCGCCCTCCAGTGCGCGGAGACGTATTCGTACACGATTCCTACACTCGAACAAACACCTCGCCAGTGTGCAGGATACCCGCACACTGCGTGCACTGTTTAGTAGCGCTGCTGCCTTTGAAAAGCATAGCCGCATGTCTTTAACCTTTGAAATTTATCCCATTCTTGTCGCAAGTGAAAAGCTGCGGGACAAAGACGCCCTTCGGATGTAAGGATAAGCAGGGACCCGCAACCTAGAGAACTCTTCCTGCTTGTTGCTTTGGGACAGGCAGCGTGCTTTACTGGTGCGCCTGCAATTCAGCCTCCACAAGAACCCTATTATAAATTGCAAAAATGAGCTACCGTCTAAAATGCACGAAAAACCTTAGATGGGATCGCCTACTATGCATTACCT
>NW_013574781.1:0-1103 GCF_000499745.2 Eimeria mitis | reverse complement strand
TCGTAGCACGATATCTGGCGACGTCACACTGCATCTGACGGCTGAACAGACATGCATGTTACAACGCGTTTGTGCAGATGTCAGACCCATGCGCACAGCCGAATGTTCAGGGCACAGCACTAATCACGTTCTGCCCCTCACGTCGCCGCCTTGCCTAATCAATGAATCATGCGGCTAGTGCCGCAAATGCAAATCATTTCGCCGCTGCGGGGTCGCTTTTGTCACCTGCCCTTTGCTTTGCCTGCGCCTCAATAACTTGCGACTATCCTGATCTTCAAGCCACCATACTTTCTGAAGTAGCAGCCCATCCCAACCATGGTATTTTGTCCCTAGTAACCTGTCATATCCACAATTTTGACAAGACTCAATATTCGTGCTTTACGCACATAGTGAGCAATTGAACTGCGCAAAAAGCTTGTTGACACGATGTTCTGATAACCCACATGGGATCGGGAGGGAGGAGCCTGCAGCAACGCATGTATGAAAAATCCCAACGTCACGGCCACATTAAAAGCTCCACCACGCTACAAATGCAAAGGAAAACACAATCAGAAACTGCTTAACCAGTCTGATCAGGCGTGCTAGCTTGCAGTGAAGCTCACGTCACTGTTCCCTACCAACTGGCGCTAGCAATAAACTCTGCAAAAAGCTACGTCTGGTGGTTCTAGAAAAAAATGGAGGAAAAAACAGTTGTCATATCCCCCCTGAAGGCCTGGCATACATACAAAGAAAACAACAATTGCTTGTTGGCCGCTGTAAGCGAGTCCCTCAAGCCTCTGGTCGCTAAATCACGAGCTCATCCTGTTCACACTGCGGAGACTGCACTCACCCTGACGCAATAGCAAACAGACGACAAAGCTGCTCTACAATCAGTCCACACATTTCTGACGGGTTCTCCTCAACGTGACGAAAACGTGGCGCTTTTGTCTAGCAGCTTTGCGCAACGTCCTTCTAGGAGACCCCTTCATGGAGACTAGAGGACGCAACGTACGAACTACGTGAAACCCTACTCACATATGCGGATAGAAGATCAGCGAAACATTTTGTGTAGAGCCAACGACAATAGATCCAAAATCTGGCTGCAGCACAGCCCACAGCAGCCA
>NW_013574780.1:1983-2923 GCF_000499745.2 Eimeria mitis | reverse complement strand
GGCTGTTGTCCTAGGACGTGCATTGCAGATACGATAGCATCTAAAGCCAGAAATTGTTGCCCTATATTTAACATGCCATGCAAAGCGCGGCGCATCCGTTTGGCTTGCCGCGCACGAGCGGCCGATAGAACCGCCAGTTCCTGGACGTGCTCCACCAGCACCAAAGCATCCATGTAATCCAGTGTCTGCATCATGAACAGGCAGCGAATAGCCGCCAAAATGCCACGCACTGTCGAGCCCTTGCTTTCCTGAAAATTCGAAGGCGACAGCCGAATAAGCGGCGCCACCACTCCCTCCTGCAAAACAGGCGAGTGGACAAACGGATGCCTGAAAACCCAGGAAGGCTGAAAGCCAGCTGCTGCCGGTTCTGCTGCTCCTGCTGCTGCGGAAACCCCGCCTGCTCCATCTTCCGCTGATGTTGCTGTGGACGCCTCGCCAGCTCCACCCGGTGACGTTGTTGAGGTGCTCCGGCTTGCATCTCCTGAACTTTCTGCTCCTGCGGAGAACTGGCATGCAGCATATGAGCAAGGCGCGGCCTGGTCTGAAGACGGAAAGTTAAGTGACACTGCCTGGCCCTGCCTTTGCACCTCTTGCGAACCGTCGATCACTGGCACATTATCCAGCCAGGATTCAGGTTCGAGCCCCGGATACGCCTCCTCTGGACCTTCTGAATAGGTTCGCTTTCTTGGATTACGCTGCGCACCACCCTGAGGCAGCAACCATGCAGCCTGGGAAGGCAAACCAACGGGGAAGGGGGCTGCAACAGGAGGGAGAACTGCAGCAGACTGAGAAGCTGCAGAATCGGGATGGAGACTCGCAAATGCAGCCTGCGGTGTCCAACCAAAATGTAGATGAGCCGCAGAATAGAGCTGGGTGCCGGAAAAGCAGGGGCGAGAAACTCCACCAAAAGCCTGGGGAGAGGTCGCAAATGGCTCAGGTA
>NW_013574780.1:1364-1883 GCF_000499745.2 Eimeria mitis | reverse complement strand
TGTCCAACCAAAATGTAGATGAGCCGCAGAATAGAGCTGGGTGCCGGAAAAGCAGGGGCGAGAAACTCCAGCAAAAGCCTGGGGAGAGGTCGCAAATGGCTCAGGTGGGAGACCCCCAGGCTGGGAGTGTGGGGCGGCCAAGTCGGAAGTTAAGTGTAGGGGACCGCCATAACCATATTCCGGTGCTGCCATGTTCACTGCCCCCTGCATATGTTGATGTTGGTGGTCTATACCCGAAATTGCAGGGGAAGACCCCAAGGGGAAGACACTGCGTTGGCCTGCTCGTTGGGACTCTAGCAATTGCTGCTCAAAAGCGTGGCTCTCCTGGTACAACTCAAAGGCGATCTTTGCCACCTGTTCAGCTGCGGCCAAATCTTCAGCTGGACTGCTTTCTTCATTTAAGGCCAGTCCCAGGTGCGTCTCCACTGCTTCACATTCTTCTACGAGCTGTGAAGGAGTACTGCTTTCTTTGCTACCTTCATCGCCGTCCGAAAGCCTGCGGGCCGAAACTCCTGATGT
>NW_013574780.1:0-1264 GCF_000499745.2 Eimeria mitis | reverse complement strand
ACAACTCAAAGGCGATCTTTGCCACCTGTTCAGCTGCGGCCAAATCTTCAGCTGGACTGCTTTCTTCATTCGAGGCCAGTCCCAGGTGCGTCTCCACTGCTTCACATTCTTCTGCGAGCTGTGATAGAGTACTGCTTTCTTTGCTACCTTCATCGCCGTCCGACAGCCTGCGGGCCGAAACTCCTGATGCTCGGTCGGTGGATGCGGAAGGGGACGTTCTACAAACTTCCCGCAACACTGAAATGATCAGGGCAGGAATGAGCACAAACAATAGGGCCCAGCGGACACCGTGTCGAGGAGCTTCTACCGACCCACGTCCGCCTCCTTTAATGTACCTGCTCCTCCATGAAATACCTCCAGGGCCTCCACTAGCTCCGTGTGCACCATCCGCACGTACTTCGGTGTTTGTTATGGGTTGCGTCGATGCATGTCGCGGCGCTTCTACTTGCAGTTGCCCGTCTGTTGGGCTCTCCGCGCGAAGAACGATGGGCATCATTTTGTAAAGTGCCTATCCTCTGGGCTGAAGAGAAATATGTTCAACATTTTGCGCGTAGGCCGTGTCTGCGCCGGAGTTGCTGGAAAACGGCAAGGCAAGTGACCATTGTAAGATGCCGCAGGAGGAAGTCAGTTTACTGTTTCACTTTCGACGAAGGCCTAGACCGGATCCCTTTGTACGGAATATTAATTAAAAATGCGGGGAGTTTTAAACCACAAAAAGATAGGACTTCCTTGTTTCTCGCCCGCCNGATAGCTTTGTGCGCAAAAAAATGTAATATTCTTAAAATATATTTCCGGTTCTCGTCTAGAGATATGACGTGTACTGAGAACGCTGCCAAACTTCAGTGCGCAAGAGTGAGGCGTGGTCGGAAGCACTTTCCCCACTTCTGCGCAGGCGCCAACGCCCCTAACAAAAATATAAACTCAGTTTACTAAGCTTCTTTAGGCGTATTTATAATATGTGCAGGCTTCAAGCATGAAGTCAACGAAGCCAGTTTTTCTCTGAGCCTCCCGATTCCTCGTCTTGCCCGAGGAATTGCCCCTTCTGAGTTTTGCTTCGTGGCTTCTGCCCATGTGATGGGAGCAGTATATGCAGTGCAGCGAAAACTCAGCACTATTTTCTCATGCATGACAAAGGGAAAGACAAAACAGGGAGAAATTCGGGCGATCCTGGACGAGGATCCTTCGATCCAGCGTACTTGGAGAACTCGAACTGACCTGCGGATCGTCATGCGCTGCACCCCTGCGTGTGTGGCGCTTGTGGAAA
>NW_013574779.1:2665-2925 GCF_000499745.2 Eimeria mitis | reverse complement strand
TATATATATATATATATACACGCATGCATGCATGCATGCATGCATGCACGCATGTATGGGGCTTACATCTGAGGGTGGCGTAGCGTCTTCTAGGAGAGGCAGCAAAGTTAGGATATGTTCACCGACAGCAGTAACTGCAGCAGTTGGGTTTGTCTCCTCTATTTCTTCTGTCTCTTCTTTCTCTCTATATTTCATGCTGCTGCTGCTGCTGCTGCTGCTGCTGCTGCTGGTTTTTCCGGTGCCGTTGCTGCTGCTGGTGA
>NW_013574779.1:0-792 GCF_000499745.2 Eimeria mitis | reverse complement strand
AGCTATAAACACTTAGGGTTTAGGGTTTAGGGTTTATGTGTAGACAGCAGCAATCCTGGTTCTGGGGCTGTCTGCTGCATGCATGCACGCACGCATGCACGCACGCACGCATGCATGCATGCATGCATGCAGCAGACAGCCCCAGAGCCAGGAGCATGCATGCATGCATGCATGCACGCATGCATGCATGCATGCGTGTATGAGTTTGTGTTTACCTGGAGCGCGACAGTTTGGTGAAAGGCATTGACTCTGGGGCTGAGTGTATTGAGGTGTTCTACGAGAGCAGCATCAGCAGCAGCAGCAACAAAAGCAGCAGCAGCAGCAGCAGCTCTGCTGCATATAGAAGGGAGACAACCCAACACCAGCCCCACTGCAGCAACTGTCTCCTCCTCCATTCGGATTACAGCCTGTACACACAACACACACACACAAACCATCGATATAAATACTCCTGCTGCTGCTGCTGCTGCTGCTTCTACTGCTGCTGCTGCTGCTGCCGCTGCTGCTGCTGCTGCTGCCTCTGCTGCTGGTGCTGCCGCTGCTGCTGCTGCCGCTGCTGCTGCCGCTGCTGCTGCCGCTGCTGCTGCTTCTGCTGCTGCAGGTGCAGATGCACCTGCAGCAGCAGCAACAGGAACAGCAATGGCAGAAGCTGCAGCAACAGCAGCAGCAGTAAAAACAGCAGCAGCAGCAGCAGCAACAGTGGGTGGAGCAGTACCCCCCACCCCCCGATCCCCTCTTGCTGCACGCATGCATGCATGCACACATGCACACATGCATCCATGCATGCATGCA
>NW_013574778.1:503-2925 GCF_000499745.2 Eimeria mitis | reverse complement strand
TCCGAACGCTAATGGTTTCAGTCCCCTTTTCGATTTATGGATAGTAGCAATGTGTGTTCACTGTGTACGGCGCGTGACAGTAGGTGAGGCGTATTACAGACGGTGCGTGCAGCGACACCTGTGGCCTGTCTTTACACGCCGGTGGTTTCATCTGCCTTCGCTTTCTATAGAGAGTGACGAGGTGGGTTCACGCCGTATGGCGTCTGGCAGCAGGTTCGGCGTGTTCCAGCCGGTGCGTGTGTCGGCGCTTCGTCGCATCAAGCACAGTTTTGTTTGCTTGCCCTCTTCCTTGATGTGGGATGAAATTGCTGACGCACTCGGATGAACATTGTAATGCAGACGAGTGTATGGTCCCATGTGCTGTATCGTGGGGCAAGTCCTCCAGAAGTGTTCGCTCTAATTCTCTGTTACCTCTTCCTTGGTTGCGCTTATGCTTCGCGTGAGAAATGGAGCTAAAGCACAATTAGAGTTCCAGCGCAATTCATACTTCGTCACTTTTCCTCTCGGCACATTAGACGTACACCTTTACCCGCGTCAAAACAGCATTCGTCAGAAGTTGTGTTTTGGAACTGAGAGTGGGGCGGTGACACTGACTTATTCCCCATGCTCGCTTCCGGCCAGGCAGCCTCTTTTCATGCGCAGAAAGTATCTTTTTCAAATATTGCACTGATCATAGAATAGAATGCTCTCGTGCGATGTTGACCGCGTGCCTTGCAGGGCTTAGCTGTGGACTGAGATCTTATAAAAGTCTCTCATTCCCTTGATGAGGACACATGAGTGAGAGACGATCAATATCACGTTTTCCGGGTAGCGTGCATCATTTGTTAATGTTTGTCTGGCATCTCCAAACGGGAGAAACTTACTTGGCGGAGTTTGCGTAAGGTTCTTCAGGCGCGCGACGGTACTTCTGCCAAATTATCTATTTTTCCTCGAATGATAGGGTTTTCTTCGCAGACTGTTGGATTTGCAAGCTCGCAGGTGTGGTTTCAACGGCATGCTCCGTCAATGCGCACTTGCAATGCACAACTGACAGCTGGCCTCAGGTTGCCGGAAGTTTACGTGTTACTTGCGAACCACACAGATCATCTACTCTGTCTTGCTCTGGCGTGGCAGCGACGACTACATGGGAAGGGGCAAACTACGTATGGTTTTCAACCGTCTCAAAGCAGGGTATTACACAGGGTGAATTTGGATGGCCGTCGTTCGAAGCGGTTTCGTAAAGCTAAACTAAGGTGTGGGGGGGCAGGGATGCGCCATCAGCTCGGGAGCTCCGCGGACAGAATCCCCTCACGAAGGTATTGAAGCATAGGATTGGGATAGAGGGAGGTACAAACAGACTTAAGACGGTTTCCCAGGATGGCATACATAGTGTGCGGCACTTGGATATCATTCGCAGCGATCAGCTCTTTGCTAAAAGAACAGCTAGTTGGGATTTAATTACCTGGAAAAGGCTATATGAGCGTGGAGTGGCATTTGCGGAGATGGTGATAGAGCTCTCTTTCTTTTCGGTCCTCCACACGGCAGCAGGCATTTGATGCTTCGCGACTTGCCCACTTGCACTGAACACCATTACTTGACGATATGCAATACGCATACCACGTTTATAATGTTCGCTCGCACTTCTGTCGGGGATGGAAAATCGTAACTAGATAATGTCACGTCTTGTCAGCAGCTAGTTGGGATTTAATTACCTGGAAAAGGCTATATGAGCGTGGAGTGGCATTTGCGGAGATGGTGATAGAGCTCTCTTTCTTTTCGGTCCTCCACACGGCAGCAGGCATTTGATGCTTCGCGACTTGCCCACTTGCACTGAACACCATTACTTGACGATATGCAATACGCATACCACGTTTATAATGTTCGCTCGCACTTCTGTCGGGGATGGAAAATCGTAACTAGATAATGTCACGTCTTGTCAGCTCGTGGAAAAAGTAAACAAGCGCTGTTCACGTGTTTCCGCAGGACGCGGGTTGAAGTCACATTCCCTTCCCTTCAGTGTGCCAGCCGATTGATTCACATTCTAGGTCAAAAAGCAATTATGGGTGGCTCTGCGCTGTTTTCGATTTTCTGCATGCGCGTTGGCGTATTTGTCCGTAAAGGAACCCAAACAACAGCGCGCCATGGTGGGCTTTAAATGCAACACTCTGACATCAAGGCTTTAGATATTCCTGTGGGCTTGCGGAAAACCTTTCCGTTTGGTGTTCGGGGCGTGGAAAAATCTTACGAACGGACACAGAAACGTTGATGGAAGCGCACTAGTCAAGATTATGCGTTTAACACCTATTTCGCGTTGCGTCCAGCCAATATGCGGGAAGCGTTGGCAGAGGTCTCCGGAGTTGCCTCGAATCCAGATTAAAAAGCCACGGCCATTGGCACTGGAACGGCCGGGCTTGAACGCGCTGCATAGAATTTTGCACTCAAT
>NW_013574778.1:332-403 GCF_000499745.2 Eimeria mitis | reverse complement strand
CTTAAAAAGCCACGGCCATTGGCACTGGAACGGCCGGGCTTGAACGCGCTGCATAGAATTTTGCACTCAAC
>NW_013574778.1:0-232 GCF_000499745.2 Eimeria mitis | reverse complement strand
AGCGCGCCATGGTGGGCTTTAAATGCAACACTCTGACATCAAGGCTTTAGATATTCCTGTGGGCTTGCGGCAAACCTTTCCGTTTGGTGTTCGGGGCGTGGAAAAATCTTACGAACGGACACAGAAACGTTGACGGAAGCGCACTAGTCAAGATTATGCGTCTAACACCTATTTCGCGTTGCGTCCAGCCAATATGCGGGAAGCGTTGGCAGAGGTCTCCGGAGTTGCCTCG
>NW_013574777.1:1244-2836 GCF_000499745.2 Eimeria mitis | reverse complement strand
GACTAATGCCGGTATACCAAGCTGGGCTAAGCACACGACCTCTACCGGCCGCCCAAGCCCTGGGGATATAGTTGTCTCCGTAGCTCTTTAGCTTTTTCTTTTCTCCCGAGGTAGCGTTAAGTTCCTCTACTATCCTATTTGCAATAGATTTTTAACGGATAGCTGGAGCCATTGAACTAGGCTACCCGGATATTGCTTCTGGTTGCGGCAGCCAATTGTTTGCTCGCCTTCGCCTTTTTTTTTTTCTCATTGCAGCAGCAGACAGCACCTAGACAGTACCGACTTGCCAACACGGCAAGGCAGGGGGACAAAGCGTGTATCACGCGGCGAAAATGGAAACAGGAACGATGGCTTCCGGATCTTTTGTTGCGGAAACCTTCCTAGCAGACCCACACCTACAGAGTGAAAATGTCCAAAAGGACGCATATAAGCGACGTGTTCGCGGCCAAAGAGCTTCTTGGCGACATGTCATATTGGTGGCAGCCTCTGCTGCCCTCGTATTCTTGATTGTTAAGTGCACCGCGCAACTTGCGTCTAATATGGGGAAATCTGTCAGGATGCTGGCAGAAGGCGGAGGAAGAAGTGGAAAACATCAGCCTTTGCAGGTTGTAAGGCTACTTTACATTTTATGAGCACAAAAATACAGGAGTACCTCGTCATGGTTGCTCAGGCGAGTCCGTGTTGAGCACCCTACTTTTTACGCTCCGTTCAGGTTTCTGATAGCGAGGACGAGGACGATGACGAGTGCAGTGGAGTGAGCGACCGAAGCGGCAGGCGTTCAAAAGAGGGCGGAAAGGACCCCTGGTGGAAGTTTTGGAGGCGAAGTGATCCAAAAAAGTCGGGGGCAGCTGGAGAAAGCAGTCCTTTGCTCAAAGAGCCTACTCCAGGTCCTTCCGGTCTTTCCGAGCCTTCCACATCAGCTGCTGGATCAGAAGGCTTTGACAACGCCGCCAGCGGCGCACATCCTCCAGGGGGTTGGGTCGAACACGAGACTGAAGTGCGGGTTGGAGAGTTGAAC
This sequence comes from Eimeria mitis, assembly GCF_000499745.2. NCBI lineage: Eukaryota > Apicomplexa > Conoidasida > Eucoccidiorida > Eimeriidae > Eimeria > Eimeria mitis. Next base: position 1,818 of record NW_013574777.1, on the reverse strand, counting down.
TCTAGCCATTACGCGAAGGTCAAAAATTACTATCATTACCCAAAACTGGGAACTGGACAAGTACGTTTAAGTTGGCCTCTGGTATGACTTAAATTCCAGCACCCTGAGCAAGAGGGACTTCGTAGGAAGGTCTTTCACACGCAACACAGAGCGTTCATACTACACTCTTGGCCCCTTGGTAAGCTCTCTAGACGGGTAATTGGTGGATTCTTGAGTCTGTTGGTGGTTGCTTGCTGTGCGTATTTCAGCGCTTCAAACGGTTGCGCGAAGTATTGAAGAAGGTGGAAGATGTAGCAAGTGGCCTTTGCTTCCTTCACAGTGGCCCCTTCAACAGTGAGGCTGTTGCTGCAATATTGAGCCAATAAAAGTGGATGATATCTGCATGGTCATGGCTGATGGTGTAATCAGTCTGCCCCGTTCCTCGATCATTTTATACGCGAACTCCTACGATGCATGCTCATAGTTTACGCCCTTTCGCTCTCATATATGTTTTCTCATTGCGCTGGAAATCCCATAGGTTATGTCAGATCCGACTTTACCCTGGGAAATGGAGAACCTGTGAATATATATATAC
>NW_013574777.1:0-1144 GCF_000499745.2 Eimeria mitis | reverse complement strand
TGAAGTGGTAAGTAGCTTGGCACGCAATGCGCTTTGTATGCCTTCCCCCAGGCGCCTTCCTCACAGTTGCCGATGTGAGAGGGCAAGCATTTAACTGAAATTACAAATGTAACAGGGATGCGTGTGCATGCGTACAGGAAGGCACAAACGAGAGCGGATTTGCTCAGTTCAAAAAGGCCTTGACTCTTTGGCGTGGTGCAACCCACCTTCATGTCCGCTAAGCAACCCCTTCCCCACCCTGCAACTGCTCGTGTGCCTGGACAGTATCTGGTTTCGTTGCCGTGCCATATAACCCTGTTTTGTGACGTCCCATTTGTATGCATGCAGTATAGACGCGACGTAGCTGCCGTGACAGAGGAAACGCTCGTGTTGCTGCTGGCCGATATGGAAAAAAATGGCAGTGAGTGTAGCACAAAAGGTGACCACTTGATTCAGCTTTGTGACAACTCTCCCCGGAGCGTTTTCTTAGCCTTTGTACAATCGCTAATTGGGGGTCTTTAGCATCAAATTTTGCACAAGTGGAACTCTAGGGGGAATACTGAACCTGCATGTATGTGGCGGCGTTGTTGCAGTCCCAAGCGGCGAAACGCACACGTTGGCTTTTGCGCTGGAGAAGCCACCAAGCGTGCCCTGCTCGGGCACAATTATGTTTGAAGTCTTCGGTAGGTTCTCATGGAGTAAATTATCCTCAATTTTTTTCCAGCAATGAGCCATCGTACAGACAACTCTTTGTTAGTTCACATGTACCAGCTAGCACATGTACATTTATCTGCAGGTCATGTTCCTGCTTGTGGTGTTCCTCAGCTACGACTGGTCGACCTGCTGGCCTAGAGGGAGAACAATCAAAAAAGCAATGAGGCATGAATTCGACTTAAAGGCGTAGCAAAACGGAGCTTGGCTCGAGAAAATAGAAAGGCCAAGCATCATGGAGGAGTCTGCAATCAATTTCATCCGTCGTGGCTTGCCACCTTGTGACCAGCTTTCGAGTCAGGATGTAAATATCCATGAACGAGAGAACTTTGCCCCCTCGTTTAGTAATCACCAGTCATACAACAACCACGTAACTTACTTGTATACCGTTGGTTGGGCTACGGCGCTCCGCCTAGCCGCAATGCTGCTTAGAGGTCGTTCAACAGGCAAGAGC
>NW_013574776.1:1858-2749 GCF_000499745.2 Eimeria mitis | reverse complement strand
GCAATCTACCGATAGAGCCATCTGTAGGCCTAGCTCCAGCGCCGAAGCATCTCGCGCCAATACCTCATGGTCCCCTCACTTCTTGACAACCCGAGCAACATTAGTGTTGTGCACCTCCACGAAATTTTAAGGCCGTGCAACCCTAGCCTAGCATGCGAATTCCCATTTCCAACACGGCACGTGCTGACGCCCAACCAGTCACGCAACGATCCAGACAAGCAGAGAAAACAAGCTGTACTGACGGACAATACAGACGACAGCGCTAGCCACCCCACATCTCTCCAGAAGCAATAGCAAAATCTTGCTGCTGGGGGAGCTGCAGCTGCACAATAACGCTGCAACGCACGGCCTATGACGATACGTGTAATGCGTTTACTTTGCTGACGTATGTGTCTCTGACGACCTGCAGACAGTCTACAGAGAATATGCTGCGATTTTGCGCACCCTTTATGCACGTAAACTCACCTCCACGAGGCATGTTTGGTACGGCCAGGGCAGCTTAGCAAACGGCATCAGTACAACGTGACTTCCCCGATTGAGCCACAATGCCCAATGAACAGTCGCTCGAACACCTGCTGTCCGGGGCTCCGTACTGACTGGATCCAACGGTGGGCTGTCGCAGGAAAAGCAATCGGGCGTTAGCCTGAACGACCGGTTGAACTCCTGCTCCACAAAATATCGTGCCAACACCTCATGCCCTGTAAACTCCTACGCGACAAGATTGCCCCTCTGCAGCTCCACCAAGTTCTAAGGTTATACAACGGTAGCGTAGCCTACAACGCCCCTTGCCCAACGCGGAACGTACTGAAGCCCAACCAGTCAAACACCAGGGGACGCATCCCAACGGCCCCAACATCGCATCGGAAGCAAGAGCCAATGCTTGCTGCTGGG
>NW_013574776.1:0-1751 GCF_000499745.2 Eimeria mitis | reverse complement strand
CGGCCACGCCACCCTACCAAGCGGCACCCATACAACATGGCTTCCTCGCTTTAACCAGAATGCCCAACGAGCAGCGTTTTAACCACCTGCCTACACCTGCTCCGTACTGACTGGACAAAACAATAGGTGGTCACAACAAAGACAATTGGGCAGAGACAATTGGGTCGTAGTGCCATCGAAAGGCTGCGTCGTCTCCTGCCAACACCTCGTGCCCTGCGCATTCCTGCACGACCGAATCACCATGACCCTGGTGGAGCTCCACGACGTTCTAAGGATGAGCATCCATAGCCTAGCCTACAATTTCCCTTGACCAAAGCGGACCCTGCTGACGCCCAAGCAGTCGCATAAATGTACAGACAAACACAGCAAACAAGCAATACTGACTGGCGAACCAGGCGCCGGCGATAGGGCCACCAAACGTGCTCGATAAACACGAGGCAACGCTTGCTGCTGGACGTGCTGCGGCCGCAGATTAAAATTGCAACGCACTGTCTATAACCGCACGGGTGAGCGCTTTGCATTGCTGACATTTGTGTGCCGCTGCTGACCGGTTGACTGCCTACATAGAGCATCCTGGAACGTTAGACGCCCAGCATTAGTCCAGGATACACCACAACTTCCCCTCTTGGTCCACAATGCCCAATGAACAGAGTTCCCAGCACCTGCCTACACCGCACGCCTTACTGACTGGACACAACGACGTTCAGTCGGAGTAAATGCAACCTCGCGTTAGCGCCATTCATCCGTTGACTTCCATTGCCGCAACCTCTTGCCCTGAGACCTTATGTCCTGCAAACGCTTGCGTCACCAGAACAGTAGCAGCGGTGTGCAGACCCGTGCACTACCAACCAGTAACCGTAGCCTACCCTTCACCTTGCATTGCACAACGTGGAATGTGCTACATCCCAACTGGTCAACCACAGATACAGATAAGCAGGAAAAGCAAACAATATTGACAGCCAAACGAGACGCGAGTCCCACACCCCCACATCGCACAGGAACCAAGAGCCGATTCGTGCGGCTGCGGAAGCCGCTGCCGCACAATGGCGTTGTAACGCACGGTCTATGACAGCACATGCGTGGCGTTTGCTTCGCTGACATTTGTGTGAGTGGCGACCAGCAGACCGCCTATAGCATGCCTCCTGCAACTTGGCACACCCGCTGTGCATGCACGTCCTTGTTCAGGAGCCCCCGTTTGCTACGGCCAGGAGGCCCTAGCCAACGGCGCCGGTACNTGCATGCACGTCCTTGTTCAGGAGCCCCCGTTTGCTACGGCCAGGAGGCCCTAGCCAACGGCGCCGGTACTCCACGACTTTCCCGCTTCGTCCAAGATGGCAAATCCTCTGCCCCGCACACATCTGCCTGCACCGCGCGCCTTACTGACTGGACACAACGACGCACAGTCGCAGCAAACGCAACCCCGCGTTAGCGCTATCCATCGGTCACCTTCCACTGCCACAACCTCTTGCCCTGAGACCTGATGTCTTGCAAACGCTTGTTTCACCCCAACAGCAGCACCGGTGTGCAGATCTGTTCACTACCAACCCTGTTTAACCGTAGCCTACCCTTCAACGTGGGTTGCACAACATGGAATGTGCTAAATCCCAACTGGTCCACCACAGACACAGATAAGCAGGAAGAGCAAACAATATTGACAGCCAAACGAGACGCGAGTCCCACACCCCCACATCGCACGGGAACCAAGAGCCGATTCGTGCGGCTGCGGAAGCCGCTGCCGCACAATGGCGTTG
>NW_013574775.1:15406-16361 GCF_000499745.2 Eimeria mitis | reverse complement strand
GTGATCGAAAATGCTGTCGGAGGCAACAGGAAAATCGGACTCTTCAGCGCTAGCCTAAGCCAGTTTTCCAGAATGTAAGCAGTGCGCCGAACTATGTATGGGAACAGTAAGTAACTACTTCCCCACGGGGTGAACACGATTCATCTGTGTGGTCGTTTACCGCTGCAATCAGCCTCTAGCACGTCGGTTGGATGGAGAGCAAGAAGATGTATTGTGTAGGTGAGCGCAAAAATGAGTTGTGCAAGTTTCGGCATTTTGTTGGTCAGCTAGTACGGTCGACACCTTTCCCGCAACTACCTGCTTGCTACCTAAAGCGTCATACTCTGCAGTTGCCAAAGTGCATCGGGCGGCTCAAGACACGGCAACTGCAGTTTGGCCCTGCTTCAGGCTGTAGGTTAAAAAACGACACAATGTTGGCTCCACGAAGCAAGTTCTAAAATTACTGGGGTTTGGGCAGGACGTTTTCATGCTTTTGACACGTGACATCGCAACACGGTCGGAGCAATAACATGCGCAAGACGCACCTCAGCCTTTAGAGCTACCTACCTAGGACTAGCCTTCTTTCTGCTAGAGTGGACATGCTGGGATGTGGGAACGTAAAGCGGCCACGTGCGAATGGCGTCTATGGGGGAGTCTCATGCATCAGGCAGTAGGCTCGTTGTCTGCGTTGATCAAAGAGGCACTGCTCCAAATAAAGTTGGTGTACAACATATGTACAGAATTCATTAGACATTCTCTGGATGTGCGATATATTAAAGACCACGATTGGTAGTCTGCAGAGTGAATAATAGGAAAAACCTTTACGAATGTGGCCTTAGTTTATCCATCCGCTGCGGCTAGGCTCAAGATGTTATCAACGGATGCTGCGATTATGACGATAAAGGATGCTGGGTATGCACCAGTGGAAGTGAGCTGGCACGAAAGGGCCGCGGTACAGAAGGTATGTCTTCGTCTC
>NW_013574775.1:13194-15379 GCF_000499745.2 Eimeria mitis | reverse complement strand
AGGGGCATCTGGAACCTCAGAAGCTGTTCAGATAGGACAATGTTATAAGGCAACAATTAGCGTGACTCCCGCTCAAGAAAAAAACATCTCGTGCCGTAGACCCCTGCTTGTTGTCACTCCTTTTCTGCTCGATGTGCGCCGACAATATGTAGTAGACGTACGTTCTGCAAAATGAAGTTCCTGTTAAACTGCCGATGGCAATTGCCTTTGAGCGAGCGAGCAAAGGCCGTTCTACCATTACAGACGCTTGGTTGCTTAGGCAGTACGTGTACAAACGTTTCTACACGCACTTCGAGTGCAAACAGATATGGTGACATATTCGTTACTTTCCAGGATGCGAACCAAAGTGGAGGGGCGCTCTTATCGTGAAAGCGAGCAGGGCTGATAACAGGTTTGTGTGAAATTGCGTCTGGGCTCCAGAAAGCGACTCACATGGCGAAAAGCAAGCGGCTCTAGCCAGGTGTATGACAAAGCAGGCAGTACGCCTGCTATCCAGAATGCCTGCATAGGTGGTGCGGGCATTTTCACGTTTGATGCCTAGCCAGTGGCCGTTCGTGAGGGTACATATCTTCATGACTGCGGGTACTGAAAAGTGTGTCGAGGAATGCAGCAGCCGATTTCACGCGAGGCAGATGCAGATGCCGCGCGCATGAATATATTTTTTGTAGTGGCAGGAACTGTTTTGTCCACGAGAGTTGTGCTTGGCAAATTAAAGATGCGCATGCCTGCTCATTCAACAGGGAGTACGTCTGCCCTTTGCGCGGCATGCACAAGCGGCGCTTCATTGATCAGTACAACGGGGGGTAATCACGAGCGTGCAACTTCAACTATATCGAGCGTGCTCTTTAGTGACGTGTTCCAGACAGTGAGCTCTAGAGGCAAACTGTCTAACGCGTCAGTCTGGCTGTATGCGTAAAAAGCATGACTGCATTACGAAGGATGCGACAGTAGGCCTGTACGTGTAACCCACAGGACGGCATTCGTTAATGACATTTGCATGCGTTGGAGCTGAAGAGCTTGGCTGGAATGTTTTTCACCTGAACCCTCTGGTTTGTTGACTGGAGAGCTGCCGTCCAGTAGACAACCCGGGATGTTTCGGAATGGCGCGTACAGATGACAATAAAGAAGTTTTGCCCCCTTTGATGGGCCGACAGGGTCTCGCCTGTCGGATCTGCTTGCTTGGCACCTTACGCGGTAATTGAAAAGTGATGAGAGTATCAGCGGCGTGGGACAGCTTCCATAATTCCACCACGCGAATACCATGCACCGAGACATGCTGTCAATATAGTGCCTATTTAAGCAATGAATAAGACACATCAGAGAACCAGTGGGCTTTTCGATAGTTCAAGAAAAGTGTTCGCTTGAGTATAGTTTCTCGAACTTTGAGTTTCACGGTGCAGGCAGTAAGCGAATACAATGTATCAACTAATCTGGTTATTTAAGACGCATCCGGCGAAGCATGCGCTTCTCGATAGTCGCAGGGTAGTGCTTTTTCGCGCATAGGTCGCCACGCGTTGAGCGTTTCGGAACAGGGAGTGAGCGCGAGCTCTATACTGGGACATGCACCAACAGCGTGTTGGCTTGTCTAGCCACAACTGCGAGTCGAATGGCAACGCGCCGATGCGACATACCCGCAGCGTTCGAGTATTTCCGTTCATTGACCGAATGTATGTGGCTTTTCGCATCAAAATAGAAGTGGCATACAACGTTATGCGTGATGCATGAAGAGTCGAGATGGACACTTCCAGGATGAGACTGGCGGCGCACAGCCCTTCTGCCTGAAGTTTACAGAGCATGTGGAAGCATCAGCAATGGCGCAGACAAAACTCAGACTGCTTCTGTAGAAGCGTGGGTGAATTCCAAGACGTGGAGCACGCATGTTGTACTTGCAAACTTGGTAAGATCTCCATTCGGTTGCCCACCCTTTGCCTTCATTCGTGGGCGCAAGCTTGTGCAAGTGAAATAGTGTTGCTACACAAAGAAACTGCTTTAGTAAATTTCTTTCTTTACAGAGCGCGCTGTTCCTGTTCAGATCCAACCGCGAAGGGCTTCTAGTTGGCGACTGTAGGAAGTGTGTTTTATCCCCTGCCTTAGCAGCAACAGCGCTTCAGGAACAGTTTGAATGCTTGTGTAGATCACGACCGATGTAATACACTATCTCTTGTAATAAAAGAGAATGATTGCC
>NW_013574775.1:9173-13094 GCF_000499745.2 Eimeria mitis | reverse complement strand
GCTGCTTATCTCCCTGATACGCACTCTAGTTGTTTTGCCGCCGCGACTGGACGTTGCCATTTTGTCCGTACGTTGACGTGGGATCAAAGGCGCGTGGCGAACATACAAAAGAAGCAGGTCCACATGTGCGGATTGAAAATACAAGGCGGTGCGATTGACATTTGCGTGAATAGCGCATCGTTAGTCCTGGATGTATCAAAAGCCCTCTTATGCTCATAAGAGTGAGGAAATTTTGAAGCGCAGTAGGCGAGCAGGGGTGTCGGCTGCAAGCTTTTTCGTCCTACCTTGTGGCATACTGTCAGTTGACAATTGCTGTAGAAGACTATCCGCGGCCACGCTTTAACGCATTTGTCCTTTTTCATTATAGTAAACAGGTTAGCCAAGGGTTTGGACTGACGAGTTCCTGGTGGTCATATGCCAGATCTTACGCGGACTGCAGGAAGCACGCGAGGCAAATTACACGCGGCGCAGAGAGAGCAGCATTCTTAGATTATACGGAAGCACAAGTATTGGCGCTCAGCTATCCTAAATAACCCTTGAATTGAGCCTATCATGCTTGAGGAAGGGCACAATCTTTCGGAAGCTCGTGCCACAGCAATGGACACTGTTGGGACGACAGCATGCGTTGAGTTCTTGGTGATTCGTAAGCGTGGGCAGCGAAGTGGTTTCTGAGAAAATTGTTAGTGGCAAGCATTCTTGCGCAACGTCACCCGGTTTTATGTTGCATCTCAAGGGTTTATGGGTGCTCTATGCCTCCAGCACAGATCGAACAGTGAATGCCTCCTAGTGTTTACGCATTGGTCGATTGAGGCTCTCAAGGCTGTAGGCGAGGATTATACATAGACAATAGCAACCGTCCACATATTTCAAATATATAGGATCAGCAGCCGCAATGTCGCTTTGGGTCTTACTTGTTTTATGTGCTGGGAACATATTGTAAGCCACGATGCGGAAACTATCAAAAGGCGTGTGCATGCAGCTTACAGCAACAGGACTACCCCGCTTGAGCATGCTGGTGCGAGCGATCAACTTGGAATTTCAAGAATTTCGAGAGAACCTTTGAAGCGTGAACAGCTTTGCCGCGACGCACGACAATTGACTGCCGTCTGGCGATTGAGACGATCTGCAAATTCAGGACGCTGAATTGAGCGCATCCTTCATTCTGTCGTTTTATGCTGCCCTTTGCCTGGAAACAAAGAGCCGGTTTTTTTTAGTCGACGTTTGACGGCGACCAGACAGACGAGGCAGAATCGAACCGTCGGGATTCACAGAGTAAGCATACTTTGAGTATAGCATACGAAAGCTTGTGCTACTAAGGGCTTCCAGCAGGCTCCGGGCGTATCGTGTGCTGTTCGATAGGACGCAGCGGTCGCAAGCGTAATGCGCAACACTTTGCGGGGCACCCCAGGTAAGTCGCATCCGTTAGAGGCGACCCCTAGCGCAACGTTCGCGAGACCAGTGCTTTGGCGTCTTCTAGCGATGCCCCATAAACTACATGAAAAGGCGGTAGGTCTTTGCTCTTTTTAGTTTTCGGGTGCAGGTTTGCCCGACAGCAGACTGGCTGCATGGCTGGCTTCCCACGACTAAAGCAATAGTGTTTTAGCTATGCATGGCCACGTGGCAGCCCATTGAAGATACGCATCAGCATCTTCCAGCCACTCAGGCTCGATAGTCCTTGTTTGCCAATGCACATTTTTTTTGTTGGCCATTGAGCTTTGGGCAGCAGAATTGCGAAATGTGATGCGCAAGCCTGAACTTTGGATACTACCGTGCACCAGAAAGTACGCTTGATCCCTAAAGTCGATTCACAAACACCGGTGTAGATGCCAATAGAATGAATATACCCGAAGATATTTGACGTGCTCTGTTTAGGATTCACGTTTTAGGGACAAACCATGCTATGCCAAAGATGCGTACTGCGCGCATGTATGCTGCTGCGTCTCCTTGCCTAATTTGTGTAGGGATAAGTGCAAATGCCAAGGGTACACTAGCGATTTGACGTCCATGAAATATCTGCGCCGCCACCGCCCAGCCAAGCGGTTTTTGACGGTACGCACTAGCCGCTTGATTTGTCTGACGAATACCTGATTGACGAAACTATCGAGCGTAATGAAGCAGAATATGGACCTCCGCATAAAGAGAGTAAGCCCATAGTGGACGAAGCGTATGAAACCGCGTTCTTCTAAATGTTGTCAACAGCCTACGGACGCATCATATGACGTTTGTGTGGGCTGGGTCGTGGAAAAGCTACAGGAAAGCTGCAGAACCCACTTCCCCGCGTGTTCGTTGATGCGACATGCTTTATGGCAAACTCGGTGATACGTTTGTGAGCGTAGTGCGGGCCACATGAGACCAACAACGGGTTATTAATTAACGCAATCCTGCCCTATTGGAGCGTCACAAATCAGGCAGTAAACTTCACCCGCAAACAACGCGCATAGCAGGAGGTTGGAGGCCACGCTGTACCAGTGGATGCGCACACCCAGATAATTTGCATCACGTTGGTGAACGCCCTATTTAAGTTTTCTTTGTTGGGAGTGGCTACTAGAACCCCGTCACGGCCTTTGCAAGACCACTGATTTGGCGCGGAGCCAATGAGCCCAGTATTTACATGTAAAGGCGGTGAGCTTCTTCTCTTTATTGTGGTTAAGCAGAGCTCCATCCGAGACACTAGGGAGATCCGCGAAATCCCAAGGCGGAGTCACCAATGTTTTTCCGGTAGACTGGCGAGTTCCTGCCACATAAAGATGTGCACCAGCGTCCCCCAGCCAATCGAGTTTCTACGATGCTTTTTTTTTGCTGCAATTGCTTTGTTGGCCAACAAATATAGGTAGCAGAGTTGCGAAACGTGATGAGCGATTTTCAATGAAGGCTAGTGCCCCGCCACAGGATGTATGCGTGGTCACTGAACCCCGTTTGCGAACACCGGCCTGGGTGCAATTAGAATGGACAGGCCCCATGATTATTGGCAGGACCAGGAAGTGTAGCGGCTAACTGCACGATGCCAAATGTTTGCACTGCACGAATATGCCCCCTTTTGCCTCCCGGCCGTCTTCCGTGCATAACGGATGTGTAGAGGATAAAGGCATGACCACTATAATATACGTATGGCGATATTCGAAGTAGAGAACGCCCATCCTACAGGCGGTACGCACAATTCCGTGGTATCTTTTGTTTTCAAAGTCAGGCGTGTCGTTAAGGAATGGATTTCCAGTCTGGTAAAACAGGAGTACCATGCACTAGGCGGTAAGTTTCGAATGCAAAATGCAGAAAAGAGAAAGGCATCTACCAGAGGTCTGGTGAAGGCGGAACTAGCTGGCAGTGACGTGGACTGGTGATGGCCCACGCAGAGGCACTATTCGTGGATAAAACCCATAGGCAGTTGGCATTTAAGGTTTGGTTCTACTTTATTATTCATCGTGGAACTGAGGGTGCTTCTGCGAACCGGCGTTTCGCGTACAGAGAAAACGTTGTGTTTACACGAACGATGTGTTAGCGCAGATTGAGCTGTTTGATTAATTCTGCTGTGCATCAGCAAGTGAGCTTGCTAGGCACGTTATGATCGATAATGCTTGCTGGACAGGCACGAGGGCAGATATTCAGTTTCCGAACGGCATTATAGCGCAAACGTTCCGTTGGCCGGAGACCGGATGTGGCACAATTAATGCAGGGAGCTTGCCTGCCGTATGCTTGAGAAGCGAAGACAGTTGCAGGGGCTCAGCTCGGATGTGGGCAACGGGGGTGTAGTTAAGGTACTGGCACATTCCTTGCGTTCTCGGTATATCAATCACGCTGGAATAGAAAGTAAGCAGGAAAATCACTAGCATATTTGTGGGTTCTGGCAGAATTTGCTTGCTTTGATGGAGTACTTTCTGGTGTGAGCAAGCTCGGACTACTGAGGGGAGCGTGCTTCTGCACATA
>NW_013574775.1:5445-9073 GCF_000499745.2 Eimeria mitis | reverse complement strand
AATTCTCGGTGCGCGCACAGCAGTGCTATGCAACAGGCAGTACGCTTTTTTCGTCCACCATGCAGCTGCGCTGGGCTGTTGCCAAAGCATGCTTTTGAGTGGCGGTGCACTAAACAAGCTTGCACACACTTCAGGTCCACCAGTGTTTCGAATATTTTGTGTGTGCGACTAAGCGCTACCCATTGTACGAGGCAGATTTCAGTAATTCATCGTACTTCTGAACGCATCCAACGGGGCCAGAATATCTCCGAAGCGCTTCTATTTCGATATTGTTCGGTCTTTTCATAGATTAAATAGCGTATGAAACGTCTTGCGACTGGCGTGTACGTGGCGACAAGCGAAGTAAGTCTTTACCCAATCGATAGTTTGTATTGGTTGTTGCCCAGTTTAGTATTTTTATCTCAAGCCTTTCTTAGAGGACGCCCGTGCGTCGCGTGACATTCGTGTGTGTTAAGAGCATTGTGTGTTCTGTGCAGCCGTTCTTTAACCCAAGCGATACGATGCTTCAATGTGCTTCCGGCGGATATGTAGCAGTGTGGACGGCATGCTTATGCGTCTATTTAGTAGTAGGTGAGCACTGGCTTCAGTAGGCGAGCACTGGCTTCAACTAGTGCACGCCTGTGCGGAGAATGGAGTTTTGAATATCGATACAGTGCGGTGACAGTTTTCCCATGCACCAGGCAGTGCGCGTGATCTTCAGATCTCGTAGTAGCGACAGCTTAGTATTTGATTAATATAGAACATACTAGCAGAGGCGAGCACGCGAACGGTCGCTGATGAAACGGTGTTGGACCTTGTGGGAACACGGAGGCCACTGTTGAGGCTTATTTTTGCAAGCGCATGGTTCATGACGCCTAAATAACTTCTGACTATCTGGCATGCAATCGCATCAGGAAGTGCGGCTCACCTCTATTTTGCGGGCTTAACGTGACTGTGGGGAAACGAGCCTTTCAACTGGATGTTTAGTGCCTACGTATAGAGGACAGCAATGCACTAGGCGGTACGTCTCATACTCATCATACTCCAAGGGTAGCAGTCCATGAAAAGCCAGAAAAGACAAAACTCCTGATCGGCTCATGAAATTGTCGGGATCTAGCAGAGGCTTAGCTGTTCGCTGGCTCGCTGCTGCCACATCAACCCTCCATATCTTTTTTTTTGCCTGCAGATCAGTTGCAAATTAGTTCCGTTCCTAGTAGCTGAATTGGTTTAATGCCACGCACACACATCTGATAGATCTGGCTCTCCAGGCAGTACGTTTTGTGTGCGGAGCACGCTTGTCTGCGTAGCCTGGTAGTAAACTAAAGATTGGGTCGCTGAAGTCTCACAGCATGCTCAGGGGCGGGAAAGGAGGCTTGAAATACAATGAAGAATTTTTGTTCAAATATTCACGAGTGTCGTCAAATTTCCCGTCAAAGCCTTTTCTTTCAGGAAGTTGATTTGAAAGTGGAGCACAGATATTAGCTATTGTAAGTAATGCATTTTATTGTATCAGGAAGTGCGCTTTTCCATTGAACGGCCCTGCTGGATTTTGCTTTTGAGGCGCGTGAGTAACCTAGCACCTTACAGTTTAATAGTTGTATGAGCGTGTGTCAAGCATGTTGCAGGCGGAGTAGCAGCTCTGTAGAACAAATAAGGCTTTTCACTCACTTTCGCTCGTCTGTGATAACAGCACTCGGCCGTCGCTGTTCAGATCCAGTGCTGTCCGTGAGGTTGTGCGTGATGCGTGAAGGGCAACTGTGATTCGTGGTAGTATGATATCTACGTTGACAAGAAAGTATGCGTGAGATATAGGGCACCGTTGCGCAAGCAGCGCTAAGCTGACTTTTGGAAAAGTTACGGGGACTAACTGTCACTCATTCAGCGTCTCTGTCAGCCAGGAGATGTTAGTCGCGATGGGGCTGCATCGCGCTACAAGCTAGAGTTTGGAGGGCTACTAGGACGACAGCGTTCACTGTCTGTAGCATTTGCAAGCATTTGGCGACCACAGTGCGCCTGGGTGTTACCGATATGTTGCGACATTCTGCGGCTGCATTCGTCAGGCAGTACGTTTCGTCTCAGGCCCACCCCAACCTGTCGTGGAATATATTTTCTGCGTATTTGACTAGAGCATGAGGCTTGATCCTTTGTGTTGCTTGGCAGGACGTGCGCTGGGTGTCCGGACAATCTGGGCTAGCACAGGAAAGGCGGTAGAAAGCATAAAGCCTCTGGTTTCCTTGTTGAACCCTGGAGGTGAGCAGCTTGCTTGCACAAAGTGTCATCCCCTTAAGGATTGCTTATGGCACTTCCCCGCCATTTCGACTATGTCGGCACCGCTTACCCGCCAGTTCTATAAATGGACTTTGGAGCTGATTGACCGTCTTGAAATGTCAGGTGTTGTCATATACTGTGGAAATAGGGCGGAGATGGCCTATCAGACAGTAAGCTTAATATTTTGGCGACTTCATTCCGACGATGCTTGGAGCTAAAAGCAGATGGCAGCGAAAGTGGCTGCCAACAATTTCAGGGAGTTTAGGGGCAGCACAGCACTTGCCACACAAATAATTGTCAGTATTTTCTGTTTGACGCTGCATTATCCGTGCTGGGAGCTTTTAAATGTGGATGCTTAGTAGCTAATAAATGTGAAGCTGACGTATACTTGAAGGAGGCGAAACCGGGCCGCATCAGGTAGTAAGCAATCGCTGGGCCACTTCCACGCCTCGTCCTCTCCGTAGGTTGGCACAATTTCCATCAGACATATACCCGCGTTAGTGGATCTCCTGCATGCTTGGAAGTGAAATCCATTCTCTGAAAAAGGGTTGCCGTAGCTTGTGGGACGGTTCCCTGGCGGTGGTGAATGCTTGAAGCAGTTCCCGCGCACTGTCAAGGCGGATTTACATGGATCAGGAGGTACGCGCACTCCGTCGATGAGCTGCAGAAGATGTGGTGACATGCGTCTTGAAATTCTCGAGGCCCTCCCTTACCGCTGTAAGATTGTATGCGTGTGTGTGTCAAAAATGATAATGACAGTACGGATGTTGAAATCAAGGCATAACATTTTTCCTGGGTGATATTGGACCCTGCCCGTGAGCAACTGCGTTCCTGCCGTGGCAGGTGGAGCAAGCTCCTCAGCGGTACAACTCCAGTGGTTCCCCCTACGGCAGTGCCAAATATAAGACAGTGCGACTGACTATTTGGCCAGGAAAAAGAAACCTTTCAAGGCTGTCAAGACCTTTTGAGCTCTACGATGACGTGCAGGGCAGGTGAAGCTTTTAGGAGCTTTGGTAAATCTTCTTCAAGCACTGTAGATGTCCCTGAACAGTTCGCTGTTCTACCTTTGGGATGTGCGGTCAACGCATGTGCTCCTGACGAATCAGGTTCAGAAGTGTACTGGCCCTCTTTGGAAAAGGCAGTACGGGGTGTGCACGACTTGCGTTGCTGCTATTACTGCACAGCTCAGCGCTCCCCACACTGCGCGCGAAAGGGCTGTAGGATTTGTGATTCCGGAGAACAAAGGGTTCGGCACTCAACAGTAGGGGAGCACTGTTCAAGCTAGGGCGATTACCGTTGCTGGATATCGCCATTCTGTAACTAGTGTGTCATTTTGGCGCGTGAAGCGTGTTTCTGCTTTGTGAGTGCGAGGTGCACGTAT
>NW_013574775.1:3631-5386 GCF_000499745.2 Eimeria mitis | reverse complement strand
AATGCACCCCAGGAACTAATGTTGTTTGCACACGCACTGCACGTAATTTTTCGACTAAAGGGGACAATGGTAGATTGCAACAGGGAGTGCAGCCACCACCGCCGGTCCCAAGCGCGATAGCTTCTTGTACACTCTTAGGTTGCTACAACTGTGTTGGAATGCACATAAACAGGCGCGGGTTGAGGCTCTTTAGAACTGCAATGCATCAGGAAGTGCGTTTGTATGCACGTAGTCCATTCAGCTCTCCTTTCAGATAAAATTAAACATGCGCAGGCAGTCCCCCACGCTTGCTGGAACGTCAAATTGCTTCTGCATTCAAATGGTGTAGCGCTAGTCTGCTTTGCAAGACCGGCATCCGTACTCATTCACGCCAGGCACTTATGGCCAAGCAGTCTTGTTTTGTGGACATTCGACAACTGGGAGTATTGTATTAGGAGGTATGTTCGAGCTGTATGCCTCTTGCACGGCGTTAAGCAGCTACGAATTCCGCGGTATTGTTAGTCGAGCGGAGAAAGCGAGTCACACTTCGGACGAGTATAGAGCATAGTAACCGTACAATTTACCACATTTTTTCCTTGTTGTTTGTTTCGGGACCGGCGGGTGCCGACCATTTATCGTGAAGGCTAGAGAGCAAGGCGTGCAGAAGGCACTGAAAGCACGTCTTGTGTCAGCGAGTATGCTCCATTTCTCGNGGCTAGAGAGCAAGGCGTGCAGAAGGCACTGAAAGCACGTCTTGTGTCAGCGAGTATGCTCCATTTCTCGACCGTGCTAACAGGCGATGGTTCAAACATGACACACGGGTATTGAATTTTCCGCAGGCATGCGCATATATTTGTATGCTTGCATGTAGGCAACACCACACCTTTTTTATTAGTATAATCGAGGGTAGACAGGGCAAGGCATGAAGCATGCTATGCAGTGACATTTCCGTTCGCGACTTGGTGAATTGCTCGTGGTTATATAATAACTGTGCATCTGACGGGAAAAGAAAACAGCAATGCGTGGCTACACTGCAATGGCATGAACCAGGATGTGCGCGTGATTTTTGATGCATATGCACGAGCAATATTAGATGTATTTCTAGGTACGCTGCTCTCTAGTTGCTTTGTGGTGGGGTTTTGTCCCAGCATGCTCAGCCTGTAACATCTTTAGCTAACGGAAAGAAGGGTAAAGGCTGCTGCTTTTACACCATGGCGGTGTAATACGTCTGTCACTTTGTCGGTCAGTCGTGCCATTAGATAAAAACTCCCTTCGGCTTTTTGCTGTCGTAGCGAGCTTTGGCAGCAGCAGTCTAGCGCGTGGGGGACCAGGACACCATGACGGAACGGACTGCNTGTCGTAGCGAGCTTTGGCAGCAGCAGTCTAGCGCGTGGGGGACCAGGACACCATGACGGAACGGACTGCTATCTACCAGAAAGTACGATTGATATCGACAGAGTGGTTCGAGCCGCTTGGTGGATGTGCCTTCAGAGTACGGTATTTGGCATATTCATACGAGTCGCTTGATTAAAACATGTCGTCTGCACATATCGGCTTTATATAATGAGACGCACATACGCCCACTGTCAGACTAGCTCGTTGATGTGAATGATGCACCACGCACCACGCTGCGAATTTTTTCTTTGTGCAATCACGCACTTGTCGTTGCACTATGGCCGGCAAGGCCTTGCTTACGACACATGTGGAGGATTTTCGGCAATACGAAAGTTGTACGTTTCAGGCAGTAAGCTTGCTCTCACGTGCAGGAAATTTGGG
>NW_013574775.1:1682-3475 GCF_000499745.2 Eimeria mitis | reverse complement strand
TGGTCAAAATATTTCAGACATTTCCATGAGCAAGTTTGTACGTTTTGTCTATTACTGAGTCACTAGAGGACTGAATATGATGCTGCTGGCTGATTTGGTGCCCTTCGTTTGCCTTACGGTGGCGCCTGAATGCTTTCCGCGTGTAAAACAGGTAACTGCCACGCCGCTAGTAACTGCTGTCTCCCACACTAGGCATTTCCCAGGTCTGCTATCCTAATATGCTGGGTGGCCGACAGTATAAGGCTTTGTGGGTATGGCAATGTGGGCCAGCAAGTGCGCTTGAACACTGGACACAGCACGCAAACAGTCATGCAAAGGTACATAGAGTCGACCACTCTGCTTACGATCAGACATGTTGCATCGACCAGGTAGGGCATCTGTCTAAAACATCTGTTAAACAGTAAGTTTGACTTCTAGCTGATGGTCTGTTACGCCGTAACCAAACAAATATGCTCCCTAAAGTCTGGCCGTTAAACACTGGTGGCTGACGTTTGAGGACAAGCTGGGAGGACACGTGGATTTCATGCAATAGGCAGTGGGTGAACCGGCAACTAGAATGTTGAAGGCCGTTGCTTTGTCTTGGTTTTGCTGAACTGTATACTGCAACTGCCGATGCACAGTTGATTTTCGTAGTTTGACTCGTCGTCTCCGAGCGTTGCCACTCCCTGTGCGCTACAACACACGGACGCGGNTGATTTTCGTAGTTTGACTCGTCGTCTCCGAGCGTTGCCACTCCCTGTGCGCTACAACACACGGACGCGGCGCATCTGGCATCAAGCGTTCTTGGTGGAGATTCGGGAATGAAATACATCAGATGGTGCGACTCATGTCTGCGTGGCATAGCAGTTATGCCGTGGCAATTATATCTGGCTTCCTAGACAGTGCCTGTATATGCGATCATTCGTTCGGACATGCATCAAGATTGTCGTGCAATACGCACCGAAGTCGTCTACCCAGATTTTTCGTTCGTCAGGGATGCTGCTTTTGCTGTCGGTACAGCAAGTGTGTTGGAAAGCAGTGTGACTGGTCAGCACTGGGCGGCGATGCATGGCGGCTGTGAGAATGGGTCATCCGTTAAAACGGATGGCTGATATCTAGTTTCCAACATTTGGCAGGCTTATACGGCAACTGAAAAGTGTACTCTCCGCAACGCCTTTGGAAATGTTTAATTACGCCTAGTATGAGAAGGGAGAGGGTGTGGGGTGTTGTAGAAGGGATGTTGCTTTCGCAGTAGNTTTAATTACGCCTAGTATGAGAAGGGAGAGGGTGTGGGGTGTTGTAGAAGGGATGTTGCTTTCGCAGTAGGGTGCGCATAGGCCATCTGCCGGTTTAGGCGAAACAATGTACCATACCAAAGGACGTATGCTGCAACTCGTCGTTAGCACTTTAGCATTGTACGCGATGTGCATGATTCCCACCCCTGATCTGTGAGGTTTGGAACCTTTTGACACACTAGAAACTGTGACCGCCACTGTGCTTCGGTCCTGCTTGTCTCTTTGAGGAAGTGCTGCGACACTCTCCGGAGACGCCGCTTATTAAAACACATTACTAGAAAGTAACAGAGTGCTGCCTGCATACAGGTTACTGATTGAGAAAGTGTTGCTCATGGATTTAATGTTTGCTTTTGGTGATGCAAAAATGCCATGCGTAAGGCAGTGTGTTTAGCATCTTGGATGATCACCTCTGCAGTACCTGGGATGCACAGGAAAACGAATTTGCTTTCTCTTCCTTGCATCTGAACGATGGCGCGCATCTTAGCAATGGTTTGTGATGATTGGCTGAAAGTAACAAAA
>NW_013574775.1:0-1349 GCF_000499745.2 Eimeria mitis | reverse complement strand
GATGAAACTACAACACCAGGCAGTACGCCCCCCTACCACCATGGACATGACCGTTACCTTGGATGCAGCGGCGTGTGTGGGAAGGTTCCTGTTCAATCGGAATGCGAGCGTGTCTCGGGGAGATGTGTCCACGTGCGCGACAGATGTTCCACCTTGGAGACCGTCTTTGCGCATGCTGGGTGTACTATTGTGTGGCCAAAGACAACCACAGGCCCCTGCTGCTTACTCGAACTATATGAAATATAGGGAAGCCTGTTCTTGCGTGCTGCCCAGGGGTTTTAAGAATCCTTGTGGAGACCGCAACTGATTGCGAAATACGGAATCCCTGCGGCCAAAATACTGCGTTATGCAACAGGCAGTACGCTCGATTCCTTGGTTTCGCGCAAGAAGAACGGTATAAGCACTTTCGCGAAACGGCGCGCACCCGAAGAAGGAAGCGACAAGCGTGATTCGCAGTAGGTTCGCGGCAACCCTACAGTGCGGGAATTGATGGTGGTCAGGCTGTACGCTACGTCTGCTCAAACTAGATGACCTGCATGGGCATTTGAAAGGACTGAATGTTTCTTNTCAGGCTGTACGCTACGTCTGCTCAAACTAGATGACCTGCATGGGCATTTGAAAGGACTGAATGTTTCTTCGTGGTCGTGCGACTAGAGGCTTCGAATGAGTTGATCAAGCGATACGATTGCCGGTGTGAGATTTGGCGTCTGTATAGGGAGCTACATTTGCCGTCGGTACAGCGAGTGTGTCAAAAAGCACTGTGGCTGGTCAGCACTGCGCGGAGGTGCATGGTGGCGGTGGGAGAGTGTCAAGTGTTAAACTGGGCGGCCGAGATCTGGAGCCCCCAAGTTGGCAAGCTTGTACTGCATGCGAGACTTGCTGTGCTATTTAGTTGGCATTTGGGTGGAGTGGGAGGTTGCACAGTGTGTAGAGTCAAGGATCCGAGGGGGCGAATAGCTGCCAACTTGAACTTTGGCGATACGCCACAAAGAGGTTTGCTTCATGCGTTGCCTGTGGAAAGGAGCAGCGCCTTGCATGAGCTGGAAAATCGAACCCTGTTGTTTTGGAGTATACAGAGCTGGTTGCATCGTGGCACGCAGTTCCGCATTACTGTACGTTCGTTTCTGCAGCAGTGTGTGGCTTGGGTATTGTGGGGGCCTGCGCTGGTGCTGGAGCTTGCGTTGCTTTCGAGTGAGGTGCGCGGAGGAATACGGTCAATGCCTATACTGTTAAAGTTGGAGGAAAATTTAGAATGTCTAGGCCAGAGGTGGTGCAGTGCATATCCGTTCCGGTGATCAGTGCTTAGTACGGGATGCAAGGTATAACAATTGAGATGCATAAGCGTTTGG
>NW_013574774.1:1201-2752 GCF_000499745.2 Eimeria mitis | reverse complement strand
CACGCTTTGGTTTGCTTCAGGGTTTAGGGTTTAGGATACGAATTCTAGGGTTTATCCTTTGTCTTACTGTCAAGGGTTTAGGGTTTAGGGTTTAGGGTTTAGGGTTTATCCTTTGTCTTACAATGTAGGGTTTAGGGTTTAGGGTTTATCCTTTTTCTTAGAGTGAAGGGTTTAGGGTTTAGGGTTTAGGGTTTATCCTTTTTCTTAGAGTGAAGGGTTTAGGGTTTAGGGTTTATCCTTTGTCTTACAGTTTAGGGTTTAGGGTTTAGGGTTTAGGGTACGAATTCTAGGGTTTGTCCTTTATCATTTGGGTTGCAATCAGCTAGCTCAGCAGCATGGGGGCTGTCTGCTGTTTTATATAAAAAAAGACGAAGACACAAGCCCTTTGCTGCTGCTCCTGCTGCTACTGCTGCTGCTGTTCCTGCTGCTGGTATATGGGGTGTTCTTGCTTGTCTTAGGATTGCTGCTGCTGCATCTGCTTCTGCTGCTGCTGCTGCTTCTTCGTCTTCTTTTGTTTCATCTTCTCCTGCTGCTGCTGCTTCTCCTCCTGCTCCTGCTGCTGCTGCTGCTGTTGCTGCTTCTGTATCCCCTGCTGCTCCTGCTGCTGCTGCTTGTTCTTCTTCTGCTGCAGTTTCTGCTGCAGCACCAACAGCAGCAGCATCTCCTGCAGCAGCAGCAACAGCACTCTCCCCCTCCCCCTCACCACCATCACCATCACCACCATCACCACCATCAGCAGCAGCAGCAGCAGCAGCAGCAGCAGGAGGAGTATTTTGTTTAAGAGCCTCAGCAGCAGCAAGGATTTCTTCTTCTGTTGCTAGCTGTATCTGGCCTGTCTCGGGATAGAGGCGCCAACGCATGCTTACTGCTGCTGAGGTGTACGTACACCCCAGCTGCAGCACAGAGCGAGCAGCAGCATCACCACCAAGACAAGAAGAAAAACCCTTCTGACCTACAAACAGCTTCCCGCTAGACCCGTCAAACAAAAAAGCCTGAAATATACAACAGCAGCAACAGCAGCAGCAGCAGCAGCAGCAGCAGCAGCAGCAGCAGCAGCGGGAGTGGCAGCAAAAAGCAATTAAAACGCAACTAACGCAGCTACAGTATAAAAAAAAATACAAAAAAATAAAAAAAAAATATACACAAATATAAAACATTTCTGTATATATACACAAGATAGAAGCAGCAGCAGCAGCAGCAACAGCAGCAGCAGCAGCAGCAGCAGCAGCAGCAACAGCAGCAAGAGAAGGAGCAGCAGGAAAGACAGCAAGGCTAGCAGCAGCAGCAGTATAACCAGCAGCAGCACCAGCAGCAGCAGCAGCAGCATCAACACCAAAATAACAACAACGAAAACAATAATAAGTATAAAAATAAAAAAACAAATAAAAAGAATAAAAATAAAAATAAAAAAATAAAAATAAATCAAGAAGAATAAAAATGACGATAAAGATAAAGAGAAAAAGAAAGAGAAAAAGAACAGAGACAAAAATAAAAAGAAAAAAATAAAAATAAAAATAAAAATAAAAGAATGGAGACAAAGACAAAAAAAAC
>NW_013574774.1:0-1178 GCF_000499745.2 Eimeria mitis | reverse complement strand
AAAAAAAAAAAAAAAAAAAAAAAATAAAATAAAATAAAATAAAATAAAATAAAATAAAATAAAATAAATACCTGGGTGCCGTGAGAGAAGTGACAAGGAAAAGCACCAATAGGTCCTTTATCTTTTTGTAGGGTGTCTAAACAGCTATTTATATCTTTTCGTGTTATACACCCCGCAGCAGCAGAGGATAGAGGTGGTGCTTCTAGCTCAGGATATATATATTTTAAATACCAAGAAAAGGGTTTACATTTTAATTGTTTTTTTTTTTTTATTTGTTTTTTTATATCGCCAAGAAAAGATAAAGATATTGGTGGGGTTGTTAATAACACATATTTCACATACTCATCCATCCATACAAATGCTGCACGCTGCTTGTTCCGGGATATCTCCTCACCAGATACAGGGTATACTTGGCCTGTATACATAAATATAAATTAATAAATAAATTAATATTATTTTTTTTTTAGCATATAGGGTTTAGGGTTTACTAGGGTTTACTAGGGTTTACTAGGGTTTAGTGTTAGGGGTTTACTATGGTTTAGGGTTTAGCGTTTACGGTTTACTACACTTTAGGGTCTGTTAGGGTTTAGGGTTTAGGGTTTAGGGTTTACTATGGTTTAGGGTCTCCTATTGTCTAGCGTTTAGGGTTTAGGGTTTACTATGGTTTAGGGTTTCCTATTGTTTAGGGTTTAGGGTTTACAAGGGTTTAGGGTTTACAAGGGTTTAGGGTTTACAACGGTTTACGGTTTAGGGTTTACAAGGGTTTACGGTTTAGGGTTTACAAGGGTTTAGGGTTTAGGGTTTACAAGGGTTTAGGGTTTAGGGTTTACAAGGGTTTAGAGTTTAGGGTTTACAAGGGTTTAGGGTTTACAAGGGTTTAGGGTTTACAAGGGTTTAGGGTTTACCTTTCCAGTATTTATCAGAGCGGAAGACGTGAGCGACTTTGCTGCAGGTCAGCACTTCTAGCGCACCCCCACACATCCACACCTAAATAAATAAATAAATAAACAAATAAATAAATAAATAAATATAAATAAATAAATATAAATTAATAAATAAATAAATAAATAAATAAATAAATAAATAACTAAATAAATATAAATAAATAAATAAATATATAGATGAATAAATTAAATAAATATAATATAAATATAATATATATATATATATATATATAT
>NW_013574773.1:1596-2753 GCF_000499745.2 Eimeria mitis | reverse complement strand
TATATATATATATATATATATATATATATATATATATATATATATATATATATATATATATATATTTGTAGATCGTTGTTTTAGGTTATTGTGATGGTATGTGTGTGTCATATGTATATAATATTTTATATATAATAAAGGATATCAGTATATGCATAATATATATATTATATATAAATTTTATATATATTATATACATTATATATAATATATATATTATATATATTACGTATGTTATAGAGAAGAAGAAAAGCATAGAACATACACAGCCACCCACACAACCAATAAACTGCTACACTTGCTGCTGCTGCTGCTGCTGCTGCTGCTGCTGCTGCTCGTGTTGCTGCTGCTGCTGCTGCTGCTCGTGTTGCTGCTGCTGCTGCTGCAGCTCACCGGTCCTCCATGCGGTATCCTCTCTTGGCTGCGCTTAAAGAGTATTGTACAATCTCAGAGAAAAGAAACGCGAACGCGCTGAGGCTAACCTGAACACAAAACCCTAAACCCTAAACCCTAAACCCTAAACCCTAAACCGTCGAGAATGGAGGCAAAGACATCCGACTTCAGGGTCTGTCTGTACACCTGGGAGAGAAGAACGACAGCAGTGACTAAGGGTTTAGGGTTTAGGGTTTAGGGTTTAGGGTTTAAGGTTTAGGGTTTTACCTCATGCTTAGACTTTTGCAGGCTTCTCTCAAGGAGAGAGGGGTGGCAGAGACTCCTGCGGCGGTCTGTTTTATTTTTATCCATTTTAATTCATTTGGTGTATAAAAAAACGGAGAGAAAAAGGAGAAAAAAAAACCGTAAAAAGCTGCATATACACCTGAAGCAGCTCACCGCCGTTTCAGGTGTATAGGCAGCTCAATGTGCCTTTGTTTTTTCTTCTGCTGATTATGGGGTATCGTTTGTTAGAGAAATTAAATTAATTTAATAAAATAATAAATTAAAATTAAATTAATTTAATTTAATTTATCTTTTTTTATATATTAAAAACACCAACACGTTCTTCTCTCTTACTCTAGAGAAGGCAGCCGCAGCCGCAACCGCAGCCGCCTCAGTTGAGACTGTGTAGTCGCTGCTGGGGCTGATAAGCAATGATGAAATATAAATAAATAAATAAATAAATAAAATTTATTTAAATTTATTTAATTTAAATAAATATT
>NW_013574772.1:1426-2220 GCF_000499745.2 Eimeria mitis | reverse complement strand
ATTTATTTTCATTCTAACTTAATAATTTAATATTGTTTATTTATCTATTTATTTTTGTTTTACCTATTTAATTATTTAATATTGTTTTCTTACTGATCATTATTTCTATTGTTTATTTTATTTATTTTATTTATTAATTTATATATTTATAAATTTATTTATAAATATAAAAAAAAATAAAATATTTAAAAAAAAAATTTAATTATTTAATTTTGTTTGCGTCGACAGAAATTTCAATTTTCGTCGTTTTGAAGATTTTTGCTGAAATTTCGGCAAAATCGACAAAATTGGCTCCGCAGGCATTTGCCCCTAAAAATAAAAAAAAATAAAAAAAAATAAAAAAAAATAAAAATTTATTTATTTTACTTTTTTAAATAGAATTAAAAATAAATAGGTTATGTAAATATACTTTCATTTAATTTATTTTGTTTAAATAAAATTAAAAAAATCGATAAATTAAAAAAAGTTTTTGAAATCGAAGAAAAAGTAAATTGAATTAAATTGAATTTATTTTTTTAGAATGAAAAAAATAAATTAATTATGTTAAATTTATTTTTAAATAAAAATTATTTAATTAAGCAAATAAATATTATATCTAAATACAAAAAATAAATAAATTAATTAATATTCTTTACATATAAAAGGCGAACATGTATTAGATGCACATAAAACATAAATCAATAGATAAAGAAGAATTAAATAGATATCCTTTATAAGAAAAATAAAAAAGAAAATGAATTATAATAAACACTATATTTAAATAAGAAAAAGTAATTAAATATATTTTATATTTG
>NW_013574772.1:483-1326 GCF_000499745.2 Eimeria mitis | reverse complement strand
AATTTCGGCAAAATCGACAAAATTGGCTCCGCAGGCATTTGCCCCTAAAAATAAAAAAAAATAAAAAAAATAAAAAAAAATAAAAATTTATTTTTATTTTTTTAAATAGAATTAAAAATAAATATGTTATGTAAATATACTTTCATTTAATTTATTTTGTTTAAAAAAATTAAAAAAAATCAATAAATTTAAAAAATTTTTTGAAATCGAAGAAAAAGTAAATTGAATTAAATTGAATTTATTTTTTTAGAATGAAAAAATTAATTTAATTATGTTATGTTTATTTTTAAATAAAAATTATTTAGTTAAACAAATAAATATTATATCTAAATACAAAAAAAATAATTAATTAATATTCTTTACATATAAAAGGCGAACATGTATTAGATGCACATAGAACATAAATCAATAGATAAAGAAGAATTAAATAGATATCCTTTATAAGTAAGATAAAAAAGAAAATGAATTATAATAAACACTATATTTAAATAAGAAAAAGTAATTAAAAATATTTTATATTTAAGTAAAAAAGATGAATATTTTGTTGAAAAAATGCATTATAGAGAATATATAAATTAGACCAAGGAAATAAACTTATTGTAATATAAATAAATAAATAAATAAAATAAATGAACAAATATATATGTATTTATTTATTTTTTTAATTATTTGTTTATTTGTTTTTGTATTTTTTCTTACCTTGTCTATATGAATTGTAATTCCACCCTTTTCGGGTTTTTCGATGACTTTCTCTAGTATCTGCAGCAGCAAAAAATTAAACAAAAATTTAATTTTATTTTTTTAAATTATAAATTATTTTTTAAATTATAAATAGTAGTATTA
>NW_013574772.1:0-437 GCF_000499745.2 Eimeria mitis | reverse complement strand
TTTTTTTTTTTTTAAATAAGAAAGTAAACGGAGATAGAAAGAGTTTAAAAAAGAAAGAAAAAGAATTTGTTTTAGTAATAAAGTGCGTATAATTAATAAGAAAAATATATTATATACAAAAAAAAATAAATATAATACTAACAATATTATAATTAAAAAATAATAAATAGCTATATATATTGAAATTAAAAATTTTTAAAAATTATGTGTTATATTTATTCTAATTATTTTATTTTCGTATAATATAATTAAAACTCCTTTTATAATATATTTAATTTAATTTATTTAATTATAATTTATTTTATTTTTGTGTGTTATATTTATTTGAATTATTTTATTTTCGTATAATATAATTAAAACTCCTTTTATAATATATTTAATTTAA
Source organism: Eimeria mitis (assembly GCF_000499745.2). Classification (NCBI taxonomy): domain Eukaryota; phylum Apicomplexa; class Conoidasida; order Eucoccidiorida; family Eimeriidae; genus Eimeria; species Eimeria mitis. The sequence continues at coordinate 52 of NW_013574772.1, read as the reverse complement.
TTTAATTTATTTAATTATAATTTATTTTATTTAATACTTAAACAAATACACC
>NW_013574771.1:2862-2933 GCF_000499745.2 Eimeria mitis | reverse complement strand
AGTTATTTACTGCCATAAACCTGGAAGATATTCACCGCAACGCATCCAGCGCGTGTGTCCCAGCTTAACGA
>NW_013574771.1:1620-2762 GCF_000499745.2 Eimeria mitis | reverse complement strand
TTGATGGAGAGCATCAACGGTTTCTATAGCCAACGGTTTTCTGCTTTAACCTTGAAGAGACCACGGTAAATTGGGATTGATTGATAGTAGTGGGTGGAAGCGTTGCGCGCAGCAACAGCTTTGCGCCAGCCGTTTGTGGAGGCAGACGCAAATGATGCTTAGTGGTACTTTGCATGCAGATGGCTGTGTAGTGGCTCCTACTCATTGTATACCACGTGGAATAGCCAACCAGCGAGGGTGATAGCTCTCTCTAATGTACTGACCTGCTAACGAATGGCTGCTATTTTTCCGGTCAATATCAGCATGACCTGCAGGATCCAGTGATTAGTACATGAATTCGGACCGCGCTCACCCGCTTCAAAGAAATGCAACGTTTGAAACGTTCTGTAGGAAAACCTTGTTCTAGATACTTGCAGGAATTGACAGAACAGCGGTAAAGCTTCTGGTTACGTTAGCACTAGAAATCCGCCGCCCGACTCGTGCAGAGACAGGCTGAGCAACTATGTAACTACATGCGCATAGCGGAAAGGAAACAGGCAGAGGCAGAAATGACTACGTGCAACTGCTTATCTTGAAAACTGCCGGGCATTTGTGGATGTCAATATCGACCCATTTCCCAACAAATAAATTGAACGGTTATCACTACTATTCCAAACGCCTGCTCTGTCTCATGAATGGGCAAGCGCTATTCGTTACCTCCCGTGTTAGATCGGCACGATGCACCAGCAGGCTTCTGGCATTTATGCAATGCATACGCAGAGTAGGAGCAAACACACAAATTATTCAGTTGCCCACCACACACGGGCCGGGATGCTTAATCCTGTGAGCTAGTCTTAAACGTTTGTGATCAACCATTGTAAACACTCCTGGGCGCAAACGGTTGCTTTGCAGAGTGTACGTGGGACAAACAAAATACACGTTACTAGATTTAAGCGCTGACAAAAGGACTCTGCTGCTTCTAGGTAATCTGCATAAGCAACATATGCAGTTTTTCCAATTGTTATGCCCGGAATTACGATTGGCTGAAGGTCGCGAGCCGTGAAGAGGCCAAAGCCAAGAACGGAACGCGTTGCAACGGAACGGAAAGTACATTGCTATTCTCTTGGCCCCTTCACCTTATCTGCCAGCTTGGAGCAATTGAT
>NW_013574771.1:1164-1598 GCF_000499745.2 Eimeria mitis | reverse complement strand
CTTTTAATGTATTGAGACAATGCCAGCGTTACCGATTTGTCTATGCTCATGACGTACAAGAACACCCAACTAGGTGCACAATTGGCTGTGTAGCAGCTTCGCGAAGAGTTCCGCATTCCTTATCTGCAGTGTAGATATCCAAACCGCTCATCCAGAGGACCTACAAGAGCTAAGCGGCGCTTCCTCACCACATTTTGGGCTTTGTGCTCGATATCATTATTTACCTGCATGTGCGCATTTTAGCACATGGCCATCAGTTTTAATGCGCTTCGTAAACAGAAGTAGTTGCTGTCCGCTCTTGTGACGGCTGCATAAACATAATTTGTGACTCTTTGATGCAGATGAACGCAGCTGGCCTAGCCGGTCTATTAGTAAATGAACCCCTACAAGCTGCATTGGCACAGAACACCGTGCAGGTGCTGCGACGCTTCAAT
>NW_013574771.1:0-1064 GCF_000499745.2 Eimeria mitis | reverse complement strand
TTAATGCGCTTCGTAAACAGAAGTAGTTGCTGTCCGCTCTTGTGACGGCTGCATAAACATAATTTGTGACCTTTTGATGCAGATGAACGCAGCTGGCCTAGCCGGTCTATTAGTAAATGGACCCCTACAAGCTGCATTGGCACAGAACACCGTGCAGCTGCTGCGACGCTTCAACCGAGCACGGTGTGTCTTGGAAGAAGCGGATCTTGTGTGGCGTGTCTTCCTCCTTACTCTTTTCAAGAGAATGCATAATGCACGATGCGATACACCAAAGACGGAGCTGCCCTGTGGTATTGAGGGATGCAGATGGGTCACCCGTAGTCTTGAAATAATTGCATGATAATGTTGAACAGCTCGTGCGTCGTGACTGCTGCCAGCCCGAAATTCCCCACCTCGCCACGCAAGCAGTTCTTGGGTCCGCCACTATTCATACTTATTGAGCAGCACGCTACAGCCACTGGCTCAATCGAGGAGGAAGCATGCGTGCCTGCTTGGGTAGAAATGCAATGTTGCCGCTGACTGTTCTTTGAGAGTGCCGGTGCGTGTGACGCTGCTATATGTGTGCGTGAGTAGCGTTCAGGTTGAGGCTCCATGCATAGCAGTGCTTCAGGGAGGCTCCCCAACGGGGTGCGTCCGCTATATTTTGACTCGATCCGTGTATCTTAGTAATGAGATGCAAAACCAATTAGTATGCCGAATTTGTGTCGATGCGTCACTTACGCTAGAAGGCAGGGCCAGGACATGGCTAGGACATGGCAGGCATTCGCAGGAGAATATGCGAGTGTTTCAGTATGCGATTGCGTTAGCGCGTCGTTCTCGATGCACCAGGTGCGAATGTGTGACGGAAATTTTTGTCGAGCGCCAAGAAGGTGCCCAGACTTCCCTATCAGTTATTTACTGCCATAAACCTGGAAGATATTCACCGCAACGCATCCAGCGCGTGTGTCCCAGCTTAACGGTGCCGAGGAGAAGACCAGCAGAATTGGAGTGGCAATTGATGGAGAGCATCAACGGTTTCTATAGCCAACGGTTTTCTGCTTTAACCTTGAAGAGACCACGGTAAA
>NW_013574770.1:2585-2934 GCF_000499745.2 Eimeria mitis | reverse complement strand
CTTCATTTATCGGCATATGCATTGGGTGGAAAAACTTGTGAAAAAAGGAATTTGGTGAGGCGTTACATTCATGCAGATAGTAACCGACTGCTGCGCTTTGGTGGTTCGAGTGCGATATGGGCAAGTGCTCTTGAAAGTTGAACTTCCGTATAGAGAACGCGATTTGGACAACTCACGCCTCGCCTTCACTTTTGAAGGTGACATTAAGCAGATTCGCGTTTGCGTAGTAACATTCGTCGAGCTTGAGGGCACTCCTTTGCAGTAGCCGTGTACGCGCGCAACTCTACTTTCTAAAGTACAGCCGGCGTGTTCGCCTTCAAGGAACTTGATTCGTCCCGTTTTAAATCCG
>NW_013574770.1:1760-2566 GCF_000499745.2 Eimeria mitis | reverse complement strand
TCTCAGTTCGTCCAGCTCACCCTCTTGCTTTCTCAAGATCAATGCGTTAGTGCTGAGCTGTAGCAGTTAAGGCTGGGCGCGATCAGTTTGCTCATGCAGATGCCCTAGTCGCTGCTCCGTTTCTGCAACTGTCCCTTTCTCATATGCAGTTGTCCCTCCATCTACCGTAGTTCCCTAGTAATCTCTCAGTTGCGCGCAGCGGGTCCCTCTTAAGTGAGTGACATCGTTCGCACGGCAGGACAGACCATATATTCCAGCCCCTGCTCTCCGTGTTAATCAGGATCCTACCAAGCGATGCCAAATAATAGAAACGTTCTAGCTTCTTCTTCCTTGGGCGGAGGCGCTGTTCTTTTTCAAGCTGCAACAAACTCTATATTCGGGCATCTTCGGTTGACGCCACTTCAAGTGAACGTCGATTTAGTTAGGAAGATTGACACGACCAGCAAGTGCCTGACTGTGAGAAACTCCTTTTTGCGTGACTGCTAGGGGGAGTTTGGAGCCCAAGGTGTCTCAGGGTCATCGGGCACTGGCTTCTTCCCCGTCCACAGCGGGTGTACCGAACAGAATCTTGCGCCCTGTGACTTGTGCCACCAACGAGCACATGAACGCAAACAGTGCCCACTAGTAAAAGGTAAGGCGAGCCACCGCACACGACGGCGGGGTGAGGGACTAGGAAGAAGGGAGGAGCTGCGGGCAAATAAAAGCTGGTGATGAGCGTCCCCTCTTGCCCAGGCACTAGTTTAGAACACGTTAGTAAAGAAAAAGCCGACTCTACAAACGTATTATTCCCCTAAACACAGACTGAC
>NW_013574770.1:617-1660 GCF_000499745.2 Eimeria mitis | reverse complement strand
GCTGGTGATGAGCGTCCCCTCTTGCCCAGGCACTAGTTTAGAACACGTTAGTAAAGAAAAAGCCGACTCTGCAAACGTATTATTCCCCTAAACACAGACTGATTAGCAATTAGTTCCAATGATAGCTCCCTGTGTGGCACTTCCCAAAGTCTCCACTGCACAGTATGTGCGCGGACGAGCGTCTCCTGCCTCGCAGCCTCAAGCGGCTATTAGCGAGATACCGAAAACTCAAGCTACACGCGTAATTCAGCCAACGATCGAAACCAAGGAAGGTTAGCGTTGGTCTCTCGTTGCCCTCCCTTCAAAACTGTTCTAGCCGAATCCCCACTCGTCCAAGCACAGCGACACAAGGGACCGGGCTGGGAAGAGAAGACGGCGGGGTGTGAGTTGCAACATCTTGTTGCGCGAAACGTTGAGAGAAGCAGCATGTGTAGTCTAAACATTAAACCACAGTTTTAGTACATAATATTTAGGGCACTTACTGACTGCTTACTCAATATGTGGCAGCCAGCGCTTGCACGCCATATATGTCTTAGCAACATAGCATCATAGCATAATGAGCAGGGCAATACTGCCAATTTTGCAATCTCGTCATGTCTGTTGTGGAAGTGCACTACTTTGGCCTTGCATATGCTCCCCCTTTTCTAAAATTCTTGAGTTTTAAGGGCGCAATCAGCTCGTAAGAAGGTTGCAGGAGAAATAAAGTTGTAGGCTGCGATTGCGAAATTCTTTTTTCAAGTTAGTTCTGGCTGGAGTAGGGCCAACCCTTACAAATGGAGCCTAGCTCGTGGTCTACTGAATACTCACTACAATCACAGCAACAGCGCCATGCTTGTTGTGAAATGAGTGAGAGTTGAATGAACAGTGGAAGTGTCTGTGAGTGCTCAATGATGTGCATTGAGTACAACATTGGTGAATGCACTAAACATTCTCTACAAAGTGACATTGGTATGACTGTAGGAGAGGCTGAAATGAGCCTTGGTGCAAAAGGTGTTGCAACATGCTACGCCGTCTCCTCTCCCAGCCCCAAAGGCCGCAGTGCT
>NW_013574770.1:0-517 GCF_000499745.2 Eimeria mitis | reverse complement strand
GGGGTTGCAGAACAGAACCATTTAGTGGGTGGCAGTGGCAGTAAAACTAAGCAACTCCATCAGATACATCGAAAAACAGGATAAGTAGTTTCATGCGTCAAACTACTAATCCTGTTTTTCCCCTTTTTAAGAGAGTGGCCTCTCTCGTAACCCTCTTCTCCTCCCTCGCTCTGCCCATCGATAGTTGACCAACACGCATTACGATGCATAAGGGGGGAGATGCAGGACTGTATCTCTGAAGTTGGTACATGGCTCTCCACGTGCGTGCAAATTGGCTCCTGAAGACCAAGGATCTGTTTAGCAATTCTCTACCCCCTTAGTACACGTATCAAAACGGATGGGTCCTGAGTACACTTGCGTTTGGAATTTCCTTGCAGCAGGAATTACAGTAGGGTAAGCTGCAGCTAATGATAAGCCACCCCTCCCCAATAGCTCCTGTGTCGCTGCGCCTAGTGCACCTGGAAACCGAGGATAAGCTCGGAGGCTTTTGGGGGGCTCTTATTTCGAGTGTTTTACT
>NW_013574769.1:991-2754 GCF_000499745.2 Eimeria mitis | reverse complement strand
ATATATATATATATATATATATATATATATATATATATATATATATATATATATATATATATATTATAGATAGATTCACAACATAAACATAAAAATAAACGAACAATAGTAGTAATTATTATATGAGATACAGCCAAACAAGAACAGTAATAATAAAAACAAAAAAAAAAAAAACAAAACAAAAAAAAACAAAAAAAAACAAAACAAGAAAAATGAGATAACGAACCTTTCCGCCAGCATCCCTTGAGTGTGGTAGGGCAAACGACGAGAGCTTTGAATGCCGCAGCAGCAGCAGCAGTTCTGTGTTTTGCTGCTGCATGCGTTGCATGCAGCCCCACCAGGGAACAGAGGAGAGCCAGGGCCTGCAGTGTTTTTCCTAGGCCCATTGCGTCTGCAAGAATAACACCACCACCATCAACCACTCTGCTGTACATCCACTCTAAACCCTCCACCTGATGCGGCCGCAGGTGTACGCGCAGGTAGTCCCCTAACACAGGCTTTGACCTGCATGCAGCAGCAGCAGCAGCAGCAGCAGCAGCAGCAGCAGCAGCAGGAGCAGGAGCAGGGGGAGGAGGAGGTTCTGATGGGTGCTCGTCTCCCTCTTGATCTTGTGCAGAGAACAGTGGCGTTTCTGTTGTGTCTCCTCTCTGTTTGCTGTCTATACACCTCGAAGCAGCAGAGCTGCGGGGCGCATGCAGCTGCTGCTGCACTGCAGCAGCAGCATGCAGCAGCTGCTGCGGCGGAGCAGCAATGCTGCTGGCGTTTGTGTTGGTGAAGCATCGACCCCTTATGAAATCCTCGTGCGTCACTGCCTGGCCTATCTCCCCCTCAAATCCCCCTATAGCTGCACATAAACAAACAAATAAATAAATAAATAAATAAATAAATAAATAAGTAAATAAATATATTATTATGGATCGTAAGTAATATGACGCTGGTTAAACTAATCAAGGAAAAAACAATACAAAAGAGGCTGCATAAACCCAGCGAAAAAAAAGAAAAAAAAAAAGAGAAAATGTATGAAAATAAAACAAGAAAAGAATGATAGTAAAGTAGATATACGGATTTAAACAAAAAAGAAAAGAATAAAACAAAAGATAGATAAACAAAAAAAGAAAAAAGAAAAATACAACTCTCACTGAAGGTGTCGCCGTCAGCATAAGGGGGTTTCCCTGCAACACGGAGCCGAGCCTTTGTTACTGTTGCACCCTGAAGGAGAAATAAATGTTTATCTTTGTATTTTGTTTTATTATATTTGCTTTTTTATATCTCTTTTTCTTCTTCTTTATGGCAGTAGTACAAACAAACAAACAGCAACATACCCATTCGCTTAATATAACGGATTGATAGGACTTGCACAGAAGGATACCGTCGCTGTGTATTTCATAGAAATGAAAAAATATATAAATCAAAATATTGTTGAGTTTCCTCTTTTCTTACAAGTACGTCTTGTGTTTCTTTAGAGATCGCTTGCAATACATCACTTTGTATGCAGAAAATTCAGGTTGAGGCGGCTGCTGCGGTGCTGAGAGCAGTGCAGCAGCAGCAGCACCAGCAGCAGCAGCAGCAGCAGCAGCAGCACAAGGTTTCTTCTGTGCAACTGGGCAGTGGTGTGGCCGCTGCGGCTCGATGTGTATTGCAGGCTCCAGGGGTCTTTTGCGTTGTTCTTCAGCTCCGTCGCTGCATGCAGCCGCAGATTCTGAACAGCTTTCTTCTGGCGGTATCTCGCTGCATTCTCGCAGCGGTGTTTCTGTAGATATTCT
>NW_013574769.1:0-724 GCF_000499745.2 Eimeria mitis | reverse complement strand
GTGTACATGCACCTTTTTGTGAAATTCTGTTCAGGTTTCCTCCTGGTTTCTGAACTCATTTGTATCTTTACATCAGCTCTTTGCTGATCTGCATCTTATTTATATTTAAAAAAATTATTGTATTGAATACATAATGCTGAAACCTCAAAAATAAATGCAGAAATTCCTTTTTCTGTTGTGTCTGTATCCCGAATTGAATACTCATACTAAAGGGAGGAATATTCATGTCTAAGGAAATCAAATTTTTTGCACTAAAAAAGGATTATTATGTTTCATTTCATTTAAAAAAAAGTCTACCTTACAGGTCAAAAAAAGCTGAAATCTGTATCTGCTTTCCTTTTGTGAAGAAAGCAGCAGAATGACGCCGCAGTAACCACTGCAGCTGCAGCTGCAGCACTCCCCGGTATTCTGAGGAAAGCTGCAGCTGCAGCTGCAGCCGCCAGGCGAGGGAAAGATCCCCGGTTGCAGCAGCAAGCTGCTGCATATGTGCTGCATGAGCAAAGCCAAGAACGCTTCAGGGCTGCGTATTTATTTCTATGGTGAGTTGCAACTGCAGCTGCAGCAGCTGCTGCTGCTGCAACTGCTGCTGCTGCTGCTGCTACTGCAGCTGCAGCTGCAGCCGCAGCTCATGTATGTTAGTTTTGTCTGCGTATACATGTTGTGTGGTGGTGGTTCAGTTGCGGTATCCTGCTGGCGCTGCTCCTCCTGTAGGGGGTTTATCTTT
>NW_013574768.1:2459-2623 GCF_000499745.2 Eimeria mitis | reverse complement strand
AGAAGCAATGCACATCACCGAGTTGCTGCTGCTGCTGCTGCTGCCAGCAGCAGCACCTGCTGCTGCTGCTGCTGCTGCTGCTGCTGTTGCAGCACCTGCTGCAGCTGCAGCACGGGAAGGCGGCGCAGCAGCAACACCGCAAGACACAACAGCAGCAGCAGCAG
>NW_013574768.1:0-2323 GCF_000499745.2 Eimeria mitis | reverse complement strand
AGAAGCAATGCACATCACCGAGTTGCTGCTGCTGCTGCTGCTGCCAGCAGCAGCACCTGCTGCTGCTGCTCTGCATAAGGCCTCTCGGCTTCATACAAAGACAGCTCAAGGTATAAACCCTAAACCCTAAACCCTAAACCCTAAACCCTAAACCCTAAGGCCTCTCGGTTCTATACATCAACACCGCACGGTTTTATAAACCCTAAACCCTAAACCCTAAATCAAGGAGCCGCATCCCCTGGGGCAGCTGCAGTGACAGGAGAAGGACTTGGTGTTGCTGCGAATTAGGGTTTAGGGTTTAGGGTTTAGGGTTTGCGTACAGGGGAGGAGGTGCTGCAGGCGCTGCAGCAGCTGCTGCTGCTGCTGTGCTACGAGCGGCTGCTGCTGCTGCTACAAACCCTAAACCCTCGGGAGAGGTTGCAGCTTTCAGAGGCGTTAAGCTCGTGAGTCCTAGGGTTTAGGGTTTAGGGTTTAGGGTTTAGGGTTTGAGTTTCTGTGCTGGTATAGGGGCTGAGCCCGGGCTTAAAAACTAGGGTTTAGGGTTTAGGGTTTAGGGTTTAGGGTTTGTTCGCAGCCTCGGCCTCCCCAACGTGGCAGAGATGACGGCAACGCAGAAACCCCAAACCCTCGCTTCTCTATGAAGGCGCTCGAGGGTTTAGGGTTTAGGGTTTAGGGTTTAGGGTTTTGCTGTCGGCGGCAGCACAGCCTGGCTGTGCTGCGCTCTTCCCCACCAACAAACCTCTTACTATTCAAATTCTTTTTTTTCTGTTGCTGCTGTTGCTGCTGCTGCTGCTGTTGCTGCTGCCGTTGCTGCTGCTGCTGCTGCTGCTGCTGCTGTCGCTAGGTGTCGGCAGCGGGCAGTTGCTGTTGGCGTTTGCGGCTAAAAGTAAACTAAAACAAAACAATTAGTTTATTTTAATTAAATTAAATTAAATTTATTTTTATTTTATTTATTTTTTTTATTAAAAAATAAAAAAATAAAAAAAATACGGCAGCCGAAGCCCCGCGGGTGACGGGGAGCTGCGCAGACACCGCAGCCGTCGCTGCTGCTGCTGCTGCTGCTGCTGCAGCTGCTGCTGCTGCTGCATGCATCTCTTCTGGCTAGTTTTTCTTTATAATGTTTTAATTATTTTATTTTATTTTATTTTATTTTATTTTTATTCTTTTCTTCTTTTGGCTGCAGCTGTATCTGCACCCGCTGGGGTGTATTGATGGCGCGATGTGTGCAGCTACACCGCAGAGCCCTAAACCCCCCTAAACCCTAAACCCTAAACCCTAAACCCTAAACCCTCGTTAGAATGGCGCGCGTCAAACACCCGCCATCCCGCGGAGCTGCGGGGGCCGCGCATCGCCAGCAGCAGCAGCGGCAGCAGCAGCAGCAGCAGCAGCAGCAAGAGTCGCAGCACACAGAAGCATCTATGCATCTAGCTGCTGGCAGCAGACCACGGGGGGCCCCCGGGGGCCCCCCAGGCCGCCGCCAGAGAGCTCACCCTGGGGTCAAAGCCTTGAAGGAGATACGCAAGTATCGAGTGAGGGTTTAGGGTTTAGGGTTTAGGGTTTAGGGTTTAGGAGCGGGCCTGTAGTCGGCAATGAATGAGGGTTTAGGGGGGCTCAGGGTTTGACGCCTGGTGGTTATATATAAGCGGGGAGCTAGGGTTTAGCAATCAGGGTTTAGGGTTTAGGGTTTAGGGTTAGGGTTTACGGTTTAGGGTTAGGGTTTATATGCTTTATGATTCGGGTTTAGGGTTTAGAGTCAGGGTTCAGGGTTTAGGGTTTAGGGTCAGGGTTCAGGGTTTAGGGTTAGGGTTTAGTGTTTACTGTTATGGTTTAGGGTAGGGTTAGGGCTAGGTTTAGGGTTTAGGGCTTAGGGTTTGAGCCTAGGGTTTAGGGTTTAGGGTTTAGGGTTTAGGGTTTAGGGTGTTTGCAGAACACTACGGAGTTGCTGATCCCTCGCTCTCCCTTCTTTCGTCTTGTCCGTGAAGTGGCACAAAAATTCACTCCGCCGTATGCGGGGATGTACAGGTGAGGGTTTAGGGTTTAGGGTTTAGGGTTTAGGGTTTAGGTGGGTGTATGGTATGACCCCTAGAGAGCCGTGCATTCTATAGCGTGTATATATTATATATATTTATAAAATTTAAATATATTTATATAAATATAATATAAATAATATATAAAGAATATAATTTAAATATAAAACAAAAATACATTTCTTCTTTGCTGCACCGCTGGGGTGTATAGGCAGCTGCTATATATGTATTTGGGGTGTACAGGCACCTCCAACCCACCAAAAAAAAAAAAAAAAAAAAAAAAAAAACCCCTTAAA
>NW_013574767.1:3011-3295 GCF_000499745.2 Eimeria mitis | reverse complement strand
GGTTAACATGGTTCCTATACAAAGAGAAAGCCCGCAATGTTTTGGTTTGGAAAGAACAGTCAAGCTGCTCTCGCTTCACCGTACGTGCAACTTAAAAGTGTGTTACTGAGTTTTGTTCTAGCTTGGCGTCGCACGGCGAGGTGCTCATACCAGTCCAGCATAATAACCAGAGGCAAAGGGAATTACGTTTTCAGTCTGCACTCTCCGGATGCTTCTCTTACGCATTGAACATTTTGGTTCGCGCTGACGTCACAAGAATGATCGAAACGCCAGAGACACTTTGT
>NW_013574767.1:2840-2911 GCF_000499745.2 Eimeria mitis | reverse complement strand
GGCAAGCCGCGGCCGAAGGCATGAACAATACGAATTGTGTAGGTTAACATGGTTCCTATACAAAGAGAAAA
>NW_013574767.1:2519-2587 GCF_000499745.2 Eimeria mitis | reverse complement strand
AGTGCTCGATTTTTATCAGAGGCGTGCTTCTTTGATTTCTATTGGGGTGAGTGTTGCTGCGCTACAAA
>NW_013574767.1:2348-2419 GCF_000499745.2 Eimeria mitis | reverse complement strand
AGTGCTCGATTTTTATCAGAGGCGTGCTTCTTTGATTTCTATTGGGGTGAGTGTTGCTGCGCTACAAAATG
>NW_013574767.1:2113-2248 GCF_000499745.2 Eimeria mitis | reverse complement strand
CGTCTTCGCTTTCGCCTCTCGTTGGCTGCCGAGGGATAATCGATTCGACAAGGACACCTCATGAAGCGAGCTGCAACGTCTTGAAGTAGTAAATGTTTTTGAGTCTGGCTGACCTGGCTTGGTTTGAATACGCTT
>NW_013574767.1:1819-2013 GCF_000499745.2 Eimeria mitis | reverse complement strand
AGGGGGCACCAGCGACTACTGCGGTTTCTTTTTCCATGAGAGCGATATATCGTCTTCGTCGTCTTCGCTTTCGCCTCTCGTTGGCTGCCGAGGGATAATCGATTCGACAAGGACACCTCATGAAGCGAGTTGCAACGTCTTGAAGTAGTAAATTGTTTTGAGTCTGGCTCACCTGGCTTGGTTTGAATACGCTC
>NW_013574767.1:1569-1801 GCF_000499745.2 Eimeria mitis | reverse complement strand
GCGCTGAGACTTAGCCGTCTTGACCGTTATGATCGCTTGCTGGCTTGCCCATAAAGTGTACCCTTAGAGAAGATAACATACTTGCCTGGAACGGTTATGGGTACTGATGAGTCTCAGGCTGTGAGATAAAAGACATGGACATATGCGGGAATCCACGCAGCGGTTAAGGGTTACAACGAGAAAAGGAGATGAAGCAGCTTTGCCTGGCTCAGCCGCGCTATTATTTTGTAAC
>NW_013574767.1:241-1243 GCF_000499745.2 Eimeria mitis | reverse complement strand
CCAACGCCTAGTGGTAAGCAAGGCCAGCCCAGTTATGTGGGATGGTAGTTTTTTGCCGAGCAAAGGTAATCGGGTAGCAGCGCTTTGCGTGACTAACACGAATTGTTGAAATATGTGTAGCGTTTCAGCAAAAGAATGCAGGAGCCGTGGCCCTTTCTGTCAATATTGAGAAACATAAAGTCAGAGCTAGGGGCCCGTAGAGCAGGCGAGCTTTCCTGGCTGGTAGAGAATATTGGGTTGTTTGGCGAAGGTATGGCTTTTGAGCACTTCAGCCGTATCAAGAAAAGCTGTCCTTCTAGCGGCAGGGTGTTCTCAGCGCCTTTCCACAAAGAATGGAGGTGAAAGTGCTGCCGGTCGCCCGTTTTTCAGTGTGTGATATTTCTTCAACATTTCAGCTCTTCTTTGATCTCGCAACAAGAAGCGGTCAGACGAGTGTCCCCCGTGCTGCCAGAAGCACCATGCTGCAGTTTGAATCAGGCTTCAGCTTAGTTCGCGTGTACTTGGTGTGCACGCGTTTACAGCCGAGGTGTGAGGGAGCCGCGACTGAAATTGCCTTCGTGCGTTACTTTGTCGAGCAGGAGTGGGGTTAGAGGTCAGCAAATATGGTTGGCCGTATCAGGATACCGTTTACGTTTCAGGCTGTATGAAAGCAGGCACTGATGTACATGCGCATACTTACACATGTATGGAATCGCTCTGTGAGGACTGAGTGCCACAGCAGTCCTCTTATTTGGTAAATACTGGCTCAGTATTTCAGCGTTACGGTGTGAGTTTTCGAGGAACCGACTGACATTACAAGCGTCTTCAGTTGATGCTTGGTACTATACATGCGCAGCGCAATATCTGGTAGGAAGCACAAACGACTGTGACGATCCGTAGTTCTACGTGAGTGGTATATCCCTTCCGTTTTTGGCATATCCAACTCTCATTTGCCTCACAGTGATAAGCAATTTGACGAGGACACCTCTTGCGCCCAGTGGTATAGTCCTGCCGTTGGTATTT
>NW_013574767.1:0-141 GCF_000499745.2 Eimeria mitis | reverse complement strand
TATCTGGTAGGAAGCACAAACGACTGCGACGATCCGTAGTTCTACGTGAGTGGTATATCCCTTCCGTTTTCGGCATATCCAACTCTCATTTGCCTCACAGTGATAAGCAATTTGACGAGGACACCTCTTGCGCCCAGTGGT
>NW_013574766.1:17054-17125 GCF_000499745.2 Eimeria mitis | reverse complement strand
CACCCAACGGCCTTTCAACGCACCGTCTACGCCAGTATGGCCAGGCCGACTGTTTGGTTCCTTTAGGCTAG
>NW_013574766.1:16823-16954 GCF_000499745.2 Eimeria mitis | reverse complement strand
AACGGCAGACGCCGCGGCCACCCAACGGCCTTTCAACGCACCGTCTACGCCAGTATGGCCAGGCCGACTGCTTGGTTCCTTTAGGCTAATGCAAGTAGTGAGACAACTCTCCGGAGCCCAATCCGATATCC
>NW_013574766.1:16289-16646 GCF_000499745.2 Eimeria mitis | reverse complement strand
CCGTCAACCCTTCTACGGTCCGTAGAGCCAACCCGACCGGCCGCAGGCAAGCCTGTCCAGTTTTATTCACCTCAGTGCTCTTCAGAACCATGGGGCCTTGCGTAGAACAGGGCACGCGCTGATCGCGCACCGTGACTCCTGGACGGGCCCACATAGCTACCAAAAACAACAAGCAAGTATAACGGCAGACGCCGCGGCCACCCAACGGCCTTTCAACGCACCGTCTACGCCAGTATGGCCAGGCCGACTGTTTGGTTCCTTTGGGCAAATGTAAGTAGTGAGACAACTCTCCGGAGCCCAATCCGATATCCTCGGCCTGACAATAGTGCAAGAAGACATTCGAAACTCCTTTTTCGC
>NW_013574766.1:15994-16060 GCF_000499745.2 Eimeria mitis | reverse complement strand
GGGGCCTTGCGGAGAACAGGGCACGCGCTGAGCGCGCACCGTGACTCCTGGACGGGCCCACATAGC
>NW_013574766.1:14473-15894 GCF_000499745.2 Eimeria mitis | reverse complement strand
TCAAAGTGAAAATCGTGAGTCATTTTTTGGCCTCACGAATTGTAGCCTCTAGAGGCGTTGCCAAGTAAGAGCTGAACCGCTAGATCCTATAGCGTAAACCCTAACGCGAAAACTTAACACGGAATAAAAAGGGTTTGGGAATATGACGGCTGTTCATTTTGCTCGTGGGTTAAACAAATAGCAAACTTTGGCGGAAAGTGAGCAATAGGTTGTCGTCGCTTTGGAGTTGCATACGCAGCACGCGGCAGGAAGGCGAATTGCTGCGTGCCGATGTTGAAGTGGCGGAGAAGTAGTTCTAACAAACCAACTAACGTACGTTCTGAAAATGGAGAGGATTCTGGCTGCTATGAGGACAGTAGAGGGTGCTCTACACAGGTAAGCATTATGGCTCCCACGGATTGCCTGATGCTCTCAAATCACAGCAGTATGCATAAAATAGGAAGACTCAGTGAATAGCGGGGAAAAAGGACAAGCAACCCTATTGAAATCTACCTTTTGGATCGGCCTTGATTTGAATACGGGATCTCAATGACTAGCAGCTACTCGTTGAAAAATGCCCCTATATTTGCTCCTCGTGGTCCCACAATACGGGAGCCTTCTGCTAGGCGTGAAGTTAAATTTAAACGTCGCCATGGCAGTTGTATCCATTCAGCTTTGTCAACGCTTCAAAATTCACTTCAGTGCTCTTCAGAACCATGGGGCCTTGCGTAGAACAGGGCACGCGCTGAGCGCGCACCGTGACTCCTGGACGGGCCCACATAGCTACCAAAAACAACAAGCAAGTATAACGGCAGACGCCGCGGCCACCCAACGGCCTTTCAACGCACCGTCTACGCCAGTATGGCCAGGCCGACTGTTTCGTTCCTTTGGGCAAATGTAAGTAGTGAGACAAATCTCCGGAGCCCAATCCGATATCCTCGGCCTGACAATAGTGCAAGAACACATTCGAAACTCCTTTTTCTTACGGCCCCTGAATCTGCAGCACTTCAAACGCGCGCCAGCTGACTGACCCGTTTGTCCAAACCATTGATGTTGTTACGCCGCTGGGCGTACCTCGCATTTCACCCGTCAACCCTTCTACGGTCCGTAGAGCCAACCCGACCGGCCGCAGGCAAGCCTGTCCAGTTTTATTCACTTCAGTGCTCCTCAGAACCATGGGGCCTTGCGTAGAACAGGGCACGCGCTGAGCGCGCACCGTGACTCCTGGACGGGCCCACATAGCTACCAAAAACAACAAGCAAGTATAACGGCAGACGCCGCGGCCACCCAACGGCCTTTCAACGCACCGTCTACGCCAGTATGGCCAGGCCGACTGTTTGGTTCCTTTAGGCTAATGTAAGTAGTGAGACAACTCTCCGGAGCCCAATCCGATATCTGGGGCCTGACAATAGTGCAAGAACACATTCGAAACTCCTTTTTCT
>NW_013574766.1:13736-14373 GCF_000499745.2 Eimeria mitis | reverse complement strand
CGCACCGTCTACGCCAGTATGGCCAGGCCGACTGTTTCGTTCCTTTGGGCAAATGTAAGTAGTGAGACAACTCTCCGGAGCCAAATCCGATATCCTCGGCCTGACAATAGTGCAAGAACACATTCGAAACTCCTTTTTTGTACGGCTCCTGAATCTGCAGCACTTCAAACTCGCGCCAGCTGACTGACCCGTTTGTCCAAACCATTGATGTTGTTACGCCGCTGGGCGTACCTCGCATTTCACCCGTCAACCCTTCTACGGTCCGTAGAGCCAACCCGACCGGCCGCAGGCAAGCCTGTCCAGTTGTATTCACTTCAGTGCTCCTCAGAACCATGGTGGCGTGAGTACCACAAAGATGCGGAAATCCTGTTGGTCGGCGTAATGGGCGCGAAATGAAGTCTGTTGAGCTTAGTATCGACCGTAGTCATTGTAGGCAGGGCTGGGGCATAACGCGATCCGCCGGCACTCCGCCGGAGTTTCCGAAAGTGCAGCAACCGCATCTCCTCCCATGCAAATACTGAAGTTCAGGATGTGTTCGATGAGGTCGCCGTCATATGTGGGACTTGACTTCGCAACGGCGTACAGCGATCACACCTTGCGGTCGCGTCTTCAAATAGACCGTTTCGACTGTTTAGAT
>NW_013574766.1:12379-13636 GCF_000499745.2 Eimeria mitis | reverse complement strand
AGCGATCACACCTTGCGGTCGTGTCTTCAAATAGACCGTTTCGACTGTTTAGACGTTGCGGAACGAGAGCGAAAAGCTCGTGAAACGCCGTCCAGCCGACTACACCAAAGAAGCCGCATACATTCACACTGTACTTGACTCGGTGGCCTGCACTGGTGACCGTTGTCACTTTAAGGGTTACTCCATGGTGATAGGCGCCCGTTCACTGCACTGCTGCAGCAAACGGGCCTAGGATGACTCCAAGCCGGGACGCTAGCATCTATAGGCAATTAGTATCGTCGATGATAATACATTACAAATCGCAGTAGCACCCTAGAAGCTGAACACAAAGTTTCACTCGGAAGTATCCGCGACGCCTTACCAGGCATAAAAGCCTTCTGGTGTATGTTCATAAACAACAGAGGATGCAATTGACCGTATTCATGAATATAGAAAACCTTCCGAGATCTACTGTAACAAGCGTGGGTGCGGATGAAACCATATCCTGGGCGGGATTCACATACAAGACGTGCGGCAAAGCATACAAGCGCGAAAACTTCAAAACGGCAACTGCCCTCTATATGGCGACATCCATGCAAACGTCTTGCTGAGATTAATGCGCACCGGCTGCTCAAACTGTCATGTTTATTGAGGAGGTGAGCAAACGACATAGGGCCTCTGCAACGTTCCCTTAATTTCCAACAGACTCTAGTCCGCGTCTCGTTAGCGTTCGTAGAAAACGAACCAGCATGAGATCGTTTCCGTCACCTAATGTTGTGCAATCAAATAATGTATCCAGTAAAACCAAGTGTCAACACGCTGCACAGCAGGCGTGAGCTGTTTTGCTGGGGAAAACGGAAACCTCTCCAGGCCGAAGCTACAAGTAGCACCGAGGCATATGCCCAACCTATGCGAGCGGCTAGTGTGATACACTGCAGCGCATCCTTCATTTTCTAGAAATTCGAATCGTATAACGTTCGCTGGCGGGCCGAAGCCGATGTGCATGCATCTGTTTCACGGGCTAAACCGGGCGCAGCTTATTGGGTGGGTCGGTGATAGTTTTGCAATGCAACAATAGCTGTTGGCTCTCTCCGCCGGTGTTAACATTAGGGTTTGAGACGTGAGGCTGCCGCGAAGAGACAGAGACATGTGGTATAGGCAGTCCGACTCAGTCGAAGCGTAGAAAAAGCTGTTGTACATCCGAGCAAAATGTGTTTTGGACGCCCACGCATAACGGAGCATCTTAAGAGAAATGCATGAATGAAATGAAAGCCACCG
>NW_013574766.1:11738-12279 GCF_000499745.2 Eimeria mitis | reverse complement strand
CAGAGACATGTGGTATAGGCAGTCCGACTCAGTCGAAGCGTAGAAAAAGCTGTTGTACATCCGAGCAAAAGCTGTTTTGGACGCCCACGCATAACGGAGCATCTTAAGGGAAATGCATGAATGAAATGAAAGCCACCAGTATTTAAGGGCGCCGTCAGAGCGAATTTACTCACTCAATAGATGTTGCGCATGCGTCAAGAACAGAGGCGTAAGCATTGGGACAGGTAAGGGAAGTGCTGGGCTTCTCGGAAATCACAACCCTGTGCAGATCGTTCCGTCATCGACTGCGTTCAAACCACCTCCGCAAAAGAATGAGCAGTTTGAGGTGCATGATAGGCACTATAGATGTGCAAAACGATTGCGGGGACGTCCTTCGCGGCAGCGTATGATGCAACTGTGGTAAGATCGCGTTCCGAAATCGGTGCGTATCTAGCCGGGTACAGTTTCTCCCAGGAACGCGCTTTGCCGATGCCCATAAGAAGCAGTTGCAAAAACCCCTTATCCCCTTACGGTCGACCGAATGAAGCAACATACTGTTGTA
>NW_013574766.1:10169-11638 GCF_000499745.2 Eimeria mitis | reverse complement strand
TTCTCCCAGGAACGCGCTTTGCCGATGCCATAAGAAGCAGTTGCAAAAACCCCTTATCCCCTTACGGTCGTCCGAATGAAGCAACATACTGTTGTGAAGGCTACGCAGCAAGACAGATCTTGCATCACCGCTGCATCCCCCGCTACTGGTAGTCCACTACCAAAGGCCTTAAGCAGGTTTTACTCCCGACAGTGATCAAGTCAGGCGCAGCTAGCAGACAGCAGCCGCGCACCAGACCGCAACCTCTGTATGTTCACTGCAGCAATCGAGTAGCCCATCCGACAAATTATGATCCTCTCTTGCACCGGAAAGCAACCGCGACAAACCACACTTCAAAAGCAGAATAAACTTCTACTTCTTGCTACAAGCTAATACAAAAACAACGAATATTCATGCATACGAATGTACCACTGTATCCGAAGCTCAACTTGCTTTCGACACAGAGCTACACCAACTGACACTCTCACTAACTGCACCGTGCTTTCCTTCAGCAGCTAACAGCGGTTTATGCTCAATGCAAGACAACAGGAACCCCTCCAACTATACTCGTACTGTCTGTGCAAAACACAGGGTGATCGCAGAGACAAGGAAGGCAATGTCTTACGGCTGTTGTAGAGTAGCGCGCAGAACTCGCATAACCATACAACGCCCCCACGCTGGCGGGAAGTTCTCTAGCGCTCCGCCAAACATTGCATATATCCCTATCGGCAAACGGAGCATGTTTCAATCAACAGAAGGCGAACCAAGCTCGAACGTGATACCAGCAGCAAAAAGCTTCAGATGGTTGCATTGGGCGTGTCTGTCGAATCTGATCATTTTGGAAGACTATCGACAATCGAAAATGTCCGGGGCGTGTGACAAGCACCCAGTTTGTGCAGACGCATTGCCTGCCTCATGTGTTAACGTGCTGACTAAGTTGGAATGCTATTTACCCTTTTCCGTGAGATGGAAAGCTGGAACAAAAATCGGTGACGCATTCACTAATTGCAGCTTTTTCCAAAAAAAAACGGCTTGACGTATCTCGTCCAGGAATAGAAATACCCGCCTGCGCTGCAGGTGCCCTGTCGCCTTTCGACACGTAGTCCATACACGTCGATCTAGGGCTTCAGCATTATTTTGTTCACGCGCCATAATCGTTTACACAGTTGGCGTTCATCGTTGCCGACGTCCCGATGGGCTCTTCATTAATATGCCTCTCCGCAGAACAACTATAACCGCGCAAATGGGGGCTGAAATCAGTGTTAGGAGGCCTTTAGTAAACGTAGCAGCGTAGTCGCTGCTGTCTCCTAGCAGGCCTTGGGCTGCGCGCATGTTGCCTTGCAAAGTGACTGGGAGCGTCTGCGGGGTCAGATTCAGTCGCGCAAATCGCGACGGAAAATCACCCTGCACAGGGGAATGCCTAAAGAAGGCACGGTTAATACCAAACAAGCTCCTCCTTTGTTTTATATGGAGACCCACACACCCAAACG
>NW_013574766.1:9902-10069 GCF_000499745.2 Eimeria mitis | reverse complement strand
CGCGACGGAAAATCACCCTGCACAGGGGAATGCCTAAAGAAGGCACGGTTAATACCAAACAAGCTCCTCCCTTGTTTTATATGGAGACCCACACACCCAAACTCATGCCCATATACATTTACGCCATGATCAAGAATGAAGCATAGCATTACCGATAACGTCGGAGG
>NW_013574766.1:5625-9802 GCF_000499745.2 Eimeria mitis | reverse complement strand
GCGCTGAGCAAACCAGCACGCGATCATACCATGAGGACACCAGTGGTCACACTGTGGCTAATATCATACTTTCTAGGGAAAACAAAGCGCGAACCTAACTGTTGCTGAGGCTTCACCGCACCACTGCGGCAGAAGAGAGCACTTAATTCCACCATGCTCACACGTTCGCGCATCCTAGCGCTCCGCCAAATACTGCGTTCACGCCTATCAGCAGAGCGAGCTAACTTCAACCACGACATGCGATGCAAGTTCGAAAAGGTGGAGACGCCTGCGTAGGGACTCGCCGTCAAATCAACTTTAGTTACAAAACCAACGAAGAACAATATTTCCAAGCCTCACGGGAACCGCTCGCTGCATGTGCCTACAATATCTGAGTGGGTCCATTATGCCGGAATGCAACGAACACGTTGCCCTGAGGTATCCGGCTCGGACAAATATCAGCGACACATTTCAGCAGTTGCAGCTAGTCCGAGCACTGAACACCTTAACATATCTCTGCGGAGAACCCCGCCTGCGCTAGACGGTTTTGCACTTTTCTGTTTCACCGAACGCCTACCCTGTGAGCTGAGGGTCCCCCGGTGTTTCGCGCAGATGCGAGGAGTGCTTACGCAAGTCGCATTGGCATTGATGTCTGCGTTGGCCTTTTGCGATTCCGGTTTTTGAAGAACAACACCAATAATACGTAGCTTGCATCGCCGGAAATACTACGCTATGGCTAACACAAACAGCAAATTATGTCTCAAATTATGTGGCAAATTATGTCTCGGAAACGATAGCTCTGCGCTGAAACACCATCCGCCCCTTCCCTCAGGCATGCACAGAAGGAAGACGCCAGTTGAAGCAACATGAGCCCCCACTTTCTCCCATACTGCAACTTCACTAATCAACAAACACCCACGTATGCAATCATTCCTGCCATCAGGCAGCCTGAAACGTCAGTGGACCAGTAAACGCGATGAAATCAGGTTCTGGCTGAGTGCATACTGCCTGATCAAAACAACGAGAGGTCTCAATGCAAAAGAAGGTTTCTCCGCATCGTTCATGTAGACATCAGCACGCAGACTGCATGAAGCGATGCTGCTCACCCCTCCAGGTCCGCTAGGTCTCCGCCAAATATTAAGTGTGTATACTCCTTTCGGCGCGTTGAGTTGATTCCAGCCAAGGCACGCTCCCCGAGAGTATGTCTATGTCACCTTTCAAACGATACAGCGGGCTGGATGGGGCATTATTGTCAGATTATGTTCAAGTAGGTGACCAAATATAATCAAAAATGTTCGAGGCCTAGAGAAGTGTCCGGGGGTTGCTTTCCGGCTGTTTCATCCCCGCTTGAATCTGTTACTACGCTGTAGTGCAAGGAAGACCTTGCCATTTACAATGATGGGAAGAAAATCAGTCACACTCTCATGAATAGCAAGTACAATGAACGCGAAGCATGTTGACCTACCTTGTGGTTAAAAAGCGTAATTACCTATTAACTATTTCAGTCATCCGCAAATAAACCACAATCGTACAAGGGCAAGGGCACTATGGCCGTCAATAATACTAGGCGTTTAAACCAAACCAACGCATGCTGGCTACTGCTTCCTATGGTGATGCACATATATCACCTTACAAGTTCCTACGCCATGAGCTATGGGCTTCGCGCCGTTCTGTACAAGCTCCATCATTATTCATTGTTGCAGCATTCGTGTTAGTCGCGAAGGTGGCTGCTGCCCGCGATCCCCTAATTTTCGCCTCCACAGAAAACAACGATTATCATGCATAACCAGGCTGTCACCGTTGCTGCTGAGTGTTTGACACATATCACCGCGCAGCTGGTGCTGCTTACTACCAAGTATTGCCCTGCGCAAATACTGCTCAACAAGTTCGCCGGGAGGTTTTGCAATGCCTCGTTAACGCACTAATACGCGCCAAACACCCTAGCTCTGCAGAGTTCAACGACTATCGTTTTTAGAAACAAGACGCGCCCCCATTGCTTCTCACGTTTGTTTCCACAAGTCTGCTCGCATGCAATTGCCTCTCTGTATGTTTAATCAGGGAGCCTGAAATACAAACAAGCCTTTCACCGCGCAGAGCATAAGGGTTTTCATCCAAGTGCATACCCCCAGGGCAATATGAGAGAGTTTACAGAACAATGTAGGCTTCTCCGTATCGCTGCCGTGGACGCGCTCACAAAGTGAATAACCCAACCTCGCTCGTTGGTGCAGATCCGCTAGCTAACGCAAAGCACTGCTTATCAAATACCACCGTCAGTTAGAGCTGGTGTCAACTAGCGCATGCGAGTTAACCGCAAGGTAAATGCAAACTACAAAGCGATACAGCTGGCTACACGGCCCTGGCGAATAGGTTTTTGGAAAAGTAGCGGTAATAGAAAATGTGCAAGACGTAAGTGAACCATATGAGGAGCACAGATCGACGGCCCGCTCGCCGTGCGCCTCAGCCTACTATGCTGGAGCCTTCTAAATGCTATGCTGACAGTCGCTGAGATTGAAGGCCGGAATGTGCTGCACGATCTATTGCACTAGGTGTGCTCAGCCTCGTGCCATGCAAGCGCAATTATTATTTACACAATTCGCCTCTGTTGCGCGCTCCGTTGCTGCCGACCCTCAACTTCCCCGCAGAGCAACGATGAGCATACACAACCAGACGCGCGTGGACACAACGAAACGCTACTGAGAATTCACCACGAAAGCACCGCTGCTTGCTTCCACCTGTTGCACTGAATGTGCTCTCCCTCACACGTTCAGGGAAATCGTGAGCAATATCAGACTCTATTGCAAGCACATTAAGTGGAGCCAAAATATCCGCCCGAACAGATGCCGAAAAAGAAAAACGCGCTCCCAGATTCTCATTATTACTCTAGCTTCTGCACCCCTGTATGCACACGACCGCGGCTGCTGTGGCACTGCCTCAAATGTAGCAGTGCAAGTAAGTTTGCCGCCGACTGCATACTCTCTGGGAAGGAGAGTGACGAGGCCGCAAATCCAGAGAGGAATTTGCCACATCCACGCTGCAGACGCTGCACAAGCACAGGGCATAGCAGCTCCATGCTCATAAACGCAGGTCCAGCAAACCGCCAAATACACAATGTACTCGTAGCCGCAGAAGGAGCTAACTGTTTTTAGGGAAAGTGCTACAAACGATGCAGCTGGATGCGTGGAGAGTCCCTGCCGAATCTTATCTTGTTCGAAGACCAACCAGGATCAACAATGTTCAAGAAAAATAAAAAGGCTTTCATTATCCCGATGCTAACCAGTGGTCACCTGCTTGCTGTTGCCACTCCTGCTGCTGCTGCTGCTGCGGCGGCTGCTGCTGCTGCTGTAACTGTTTGGAAATGAAGTAACAGCAGCATTATATTCAGAGCATCTGGCGCTTTCACAGGGACGGCCTGCTCTCCCTGTGGCTCTGCCGACTACACTGCAGTGCTCTCAACACTATGCTGCCAAATGCCAAAATCGATATGCAAACAGTGATGCACGCGTCACACGCACCTACGCCAAAAAGAAAACAGCTCAGCGCACCAACCCAGAAAGCAGACACAACCGCCTGCACTGCAGGCCCCGCCTGCGTTCGTGCTACCAAGCACCCACATAATGAACTATGGGCTCAGCCTCGTCCTGCAGAAGCAGGGTGGGTTGTTGCACAATTCGTCTCTGTTGCGCCCTACGCTGCTGCCAGCTCCCCACTATGCCCGTATAGAGCAGAACAACTATGAACATTCAGAACCAGACTGGCAGGGATGCTACTCAGTGTTTGAAAAACAATCGCGTATTTGTTTCTGCGCACCACCGCGTGTTGTACTGCACTTCTACCGCCTCAAAAATTCACTAAGATTGTTTTCCAGATGCCGCATAGCAAATGCATTGAGCACCGGCGCGGAAGCACGTTGCCAGGGCAGATATCCAAACAGGACCAGGCTGAAACCAGAGGCGTTCCCACTTCCTCACACAATGCTACTTGATAACTCTGCACGGGCCCACAGACACATCGATGGCTGCCACCAAGAGGTCTAAAGCGTGAACAAGCAGTTGATCAAGCTGATCGAATGAGTGTGCTTCCTAGCGCATACTTCCTGGGCACAAAGCGGGGAAGACCGCAGAGCCAGAAACGACTCCGCCACTCCGCCCATGTAGACGTGAGCGAGCACACAGCATGCGGAACCTTACAATGCTCTTAC
>NW_013574766.1:5212-5525 GCF_000499745.2 Eimeria mitis | reverse complement strand
CCGCTAGATACTGGCCAAATACTGCATGCATATACTCCCACCGGCAGACAGACCTGGCTTCTTCTAGGGCGAGATCAAAGCAATCACACTGAAGTAGTGCCAGCTGCAAGGCGATGCAAGTGCGTGGATGCGCAGCTTTGTCGGATCCTCTTCTGTTGGAAGCCCAACGACAACTGAACAAGCGCAAGGCGGATAGTAGGCATTCGAAGCGTCTAGACTGACGGGATTATATCCGTTTGTCTGTGCCTACTCTGTTGGTGTGCCATGAAGACTTCTCTGCCAGGTGCCAAGCTCGAGCAAAAATCAGCGACAG
>NW_013574766.1:4894-5112 GCF_000499745.2 Eimeria mitis | reverse complement strand
GTAATTACACATTTTGAATTGATCACGTAGTAGGCTGCTCCCCCCCTTCCCCTATTCTCCTCTTCCAAAAAGCAAATCCGATCAGATACAGCTTGGCTGGCATCGATACTATTGAGCGCTCGACGGAGACCACCCCGTAGTCGCTTCTGCTTACTGCTACGTACTGCGCTCCAGATTCACTGCTAAACGAATTTATTCGTACTTTTGCATCGCTCGGA
>NW_013574766.1:4132-4794 GCF_000499745.2 Eimeria mitis | reverse complement strand
CCTTGCCTGCGTTCGTGCTACCAAGCACCCGCATAATGAGCTATGGGCTCAGCCTCGTTTTGCGAAAGCGCGGTAAGCTGTTGCACAATTCGTCTCTGTTGCTCAATACGCTGCTGCCCCCTCCCCAGTGTGCCCGTCTAAAGCGGAACAACTATGAACATCCATAACCAGACTGGGGATGCTACTGAGTGCTTGAAAAACAATCGTGTATTTGTTTCTGCGCACCACCGCGTATTGTACTGCACTTATACTGCCTCAAAACTTCACTGAGATTGTTTGCCAGATGCCGCATGGCAAACGCACTGAGCGCCGGCGCGGAAATACGGTGCGTGGGCAGATATCCAGACGGGACCAGGCTGAAACCAGAGGCGTTCCCACTTCCTCACGCAGTGCTACTCGATAACTCTGCACAGACCCACAGGCAGAGCGATGGCTGCCAGCAAGAGATAGCGTGAACAAACACTTGATCCAGCGGAGCAAATGAGTGCGCGTCCTAGCGCATACTTCCTGGGCACAAAGCCGGGAAGACCGCAGAACCAGAAATGACTCCACCCCTCCGCCCATGTAGACGTGAGCAAGCATACAACATGCAGAAACTCACAATGCTCTTCAATGGTGGTCCACTAGGTGCTGGCCAAATACTGCATGTATATACTCCCACA
>NW_013574766.1:3507-4032 GCF_000499745.2 Eimeria mitis | reverse complement strand
CGCCCATGTAGACGTGAGCAAGCATACAACATGCAGAAACTCACAATGCTCTTCAATGGTGGTCCACTAGATGCTGGCCAAATACTGCATGTATATACTCCCACAGGCAGACATACCTCGCTTCTTCTAGCGCAAGCCATCAGAGCAAGCGCACTGAATTGATGCTAGCTACAAGGCGATGCAAGTGGATGCATGCGCAGTTGTGTCGGTTCCTATTCTATTGGAAGCCCAACGACAACTGCACACGTGCAAGGCGTATAGTAGGCATTCCAAGCCTGTAGACTGACGGGATTATATCCGTCCTTCTGTGCCTGCTCTGCTGGAGTGCCATGAAGAGTTCTCTGCCCGGTGCCACGCTCGAGCAAACCTCAGCAACACATGCATGCCTTGCACATACGCTACACGTAAATTGCTCGACTGGACTCGCCGCAGACCGGCAGAAACTGCCTGCACTACAACCAGCGCTTTCTTTATGTATGCAGTACCTACTATAATTCTTGTTGTTGCTCTCTGCAAGCGCCATAC
>NW_013574766.1:2418-3407 GCF_000499745.2 Eimeria mitis | reverse complement strand
AGAGTTCTCTGCCCGGTGCCACGCTCGAGCAAACCTCAGCAACACATGCATGCCTTGCACATACGCTACAGGTAAATTGCTCGACTGGACTCCCCGCAGACCGGCAGAAACTGCCTGCACTACAACCAGCGCTTTCTTTATGTACCCAGTACATACCATTATAAGGGTTTTGGTGTTGCTCTGTGCAAGCGCCATACGCAACTACACATTTTGGATTGGTCGCGTTGCAGGCTGCTTCCCGCCTTCCCCTATTCTCCTCTTCCAAAAAACAAATCCGATCAGATACAGCTTGGCTGGCATCGATACTCTTGAGCGCTCGATGGAGACCACCGCGTAGTCGCTTCTGCTTCCTGCCACGTACTGCGCTCCATATTCACTGCTAAACGAATTCATTCGTACTTTTGCATCGCTTGGAGAGTTCTAAACTCTCCGGTCAATCGATATCTCTCCACCAATTCACGGACACGCGCATGAGTACCGTCATGAAGCCTGAAATGTGATCGCAGCAGACAAAATTAGTCTCCATATCGGTACATACTTCCTGTGCAAAACGGGACAAGATCGAAGAGCCAAAGAAAGCTTCACGACATCGGTACCCCGTGGGGTCCCACAGAAACTATATAAACCCACCCCGCCCGCGCATGCACGTCCTCTAGCTACCAGCCAAATGCTGCATATATATACTGCAACCGGCAGACAGACCTGGGTTCCTCCAGAGCAAGAGATCAAAGCAACCACATTAAAGTAATGTCAGCTACAAGGCGATGCAAGTGGGTGCATGCGCAGCTGTCTCGGATCCTATTCTATTGGAAGCCCAACGACAACTGAACGCGTGCAAGGCGTAGCGCAGGCATTCCAAGCCTGTAGACTGACGGGATTATATCCGCTTTTCTGTGCCTGCTCTGCTGGAGTGCCATGAAGAGCTCTCTGCCCGGTGCCAAGCGCGAGCAAAACTCAGCGACACATGCATGCCTTGCGCATACACTACC
>NW_013574766.1:1540-2318 GCF_000499745.2 Eimeria mitis | reverse complement strand
AAGTTCCAAACTCTCCGGTCAATCGATATCTCCTCACCAATTCACGGACACGCGCATGAATACCGTCACGAAGCCTGAAATGTGGTCGCACCAGACAAAGTTAGTCTCGACACCGGTGCATACTTCCTGTGCAAAACGGGACAAGATCGCAGAGCCAAAGAAAGCTTCGCGACATCTCTGTCCAGTGGGTTTCCAGAGAAACTATATGCGCCCACCCCACCCGCGCATGTAGGTCCTCTAGCTACCAGTCAAGTGCTGCATATATATACTCTCACCGGCAGACAGACCTGGCTTCCTCTAGGGCAAGAGATCAAAGCAAGCACGTTGAAGTAATGCCAGCTACAAGGCGATGCAAGTGGGTGCATGCGCGGCTGTGTCGGATCCTATTCTATTGGAAGCCAAACGACAACTGAACACGTGCAAGGCGTAGAGTAGGCATTCCAAGCCTGTCGACTGACGGGATTATATCCGCTTTTCTGTGCCTGCTCTGCTGGAGTGCCATGAAGAGCTCTCTGCCCGGTGCCAAGCGCGAGCAAAAATCAGCGACACATGCATGCCTTGCGCATACACTACACGTAAATAGCTCAACTGCACTCGCCGTAAACCGGTAGCAATCGCTTGAATTTATTCATGCGTTTGGCTTTATTTTGTCCAGGCGCCTAAAGCGGCTACGCGATCCGGGTTGTTCGCATTCGCGGCTACTGCCCGCCTGTCGCCACGTTCCTCCTCTGCAACACAACCTCGATCACGTACAACTCGGCGAACATCGATACTCTTT
>NW_013574766.1:0-1440 GCF_000499745.2 Eimeria mitis | reverse complement strand
GTGCATGCGCGGCTGTGTCGGATCCTATTCTATTGGAAGCCAAACGACAACTGAACACGTGCAAGGCGTAAAGTAGGCATTCCAAGCCTGTCGACTGACGGGATTATATCCGCTTTTCTGTGCCTGCTCTGTTGGAGTGCCATGAAGAGTTCTCTGCCCGGTGCTAAGCTCGAACAAAACTCAGCGGCACATGCATGCCTTGCACATACGCTACAAGTAAACTTCTCAACTGCACTCGCCGTAAACCGGTAGCAATCGGTTGAATTTATCCATGCGTGTGGCTTTGTTTTGTCCAGGCGCCTAAATCGGTTACGCGATCCGGTTTGTTTGCATTTGCGGCTACTGCCCGCCTGTCGCCACGCTCCTACTCTGCAACAGAACCTCGATCACATACAACTCGGCGAACATCGATACTCTTTAGCCTTCCACAAAACCAGCGCGTGCTCGCTGTTGCTGCCTACCACGTACTGCGCCGCACATGCGCTGCCTCAGACCTTCACTTATGTCGTTTGCAATTGTAGACGCTGTCTCGCAAGTACATTGAGCATCGCCAAAATTCCTTGAATCGGTCGATACCGAAAGCCTGCTCACCTGATGCAAGACAACCTCCTAGCTCTTCTCAACCTGTTAATTGCAATCCTCTCCTCGGCTGCACAGACATAATGATGACTGCCATCCGGAAGGCTAAAATGCAGACACATCCAGCACAGCAAAGACTATATACATTGCCGTGTGGACGCATACAAGCTGTGCAAAAAGGACAAACCCGAAGAAAGATACGCCACATCGCTGCTGCAGAGATGCCCACACAAACGGCATAGCCCAAGCCTGCCCACAGATGCGGCGCCGTTACCTAATCNGCAGAGATGCCCACACAAACGGCATAGCCCAAGCCTGCCCACAGATGCGGCGCCGTTACCTAATCTGCAAGCGCTGCATACCTATACTCCCATGAGCAAACGGAGCTGGGTGCAAAAGGGGAAAGCAAGCCAAGCAATCGAACCTAAGAACGATCAACTGAAAAGAGATGCAGCTGGCTTCATGGAAGGTCACGGTTGGGTCGTTTCTTGCGCGGAGACCAACGGCAGTGGAAAATGTGCAATACGCGCGGGAACCACTTTGGGAGTGGATGCCGATGGTCCGCTCGCAGAGTGCCTCTGCGCAGTGCGCTGGAGTCCTAACGTTGCGTTCTGGGCAGGCGCCAAGCCCGAACGAAAACCAATGATGCATTAATACACTCCACACACTTTGAACACAAAACAGCTCAGATAACCTCGCCAAAAACCAGGATCAAAAGCCGCTTGCTCCACAGGCCCCGGTTTCCTGTTCGTTGCCACGTACCTTCGCAGTGAAGTATGGGCTAAGTCCCGCCTTGTGCAATCACCATTATTCTTTACGCAATTCGTGTTGGTTGCGTCTTAGCAGCGGACCGCTGCTCCC
>NW_013574765.1:2552-3387 GCF_000499745.2 Eimeria mitis | reverse complement strand
TGCGGAGGAGTGCACTGGTGCACGTGCCTAGTCCAGAACACCCGACGCCTGCAGCGTGCGCGATGGCAGGCGCACTGCGCCCAGCTCATCCAATCGGTGTTCATGACACGAGCAGAGGGATCATCTCCTCAGATGCGCTGAGGTCTAATTGACCACAGCCAGGCGCATGCCAGAGAGAGACTCTTTGCGGTGCCGATGCTCGCTGTTATATGCTTCACCAAGACGCCTGATGATCCGAGCTCTACCAGACTTTGTGGCAAAGCTTGCTGACAACGAGGCAGCCAAATTGTGGCCTGTTGCTGACCGGAGTGCGCCCCATGCGTTGCCGTCTGCATTGCAGGTTCTTTACAGCAAGGGCCAGGAATTATGCCAGGTATGTCACTTCTTGCCAACGCTTGCGTTCGTTTGAGGCTTGCATTCTAACTGATATGTGTAGCATCTAGCATCTCCGACGTTCTCAACTAAGCCGTACCTGTGCGTCAGCGACATAAGGGTGTCAGACGTTTTTTTCCATGCATTGTTCCGTCTTGCATACCCATGTCTGTGCAATTCTGCGTCTACCACAAACGGACGGGTTAGCTTGCGTCAAACACACACTTCGATGCACGTCTGAGGTGTGTAGACCGTTGCTGCCAGCTGTATTTGCTGTTGTGCTTGCATCTTCTTCCTTCCTCTGTTTGCAGGCTTCGGTCAACCACCAACCTCGACCCGAGGGGATCCATATTGTACGTAGCTTTAGACAGTTCTCCACTTTTTTCAGTTCAACATGGATAGCGTAGCGCCGACGGCTGTTAGTGGAGTAGTCCGCGATGAGACTCAGATTGCTGAACCAGTT
>NW_013574765.1:2381-2452 GCF_000499745.2 Eimeria mitis | reverse complement strand
TTAGTGGAGTAGTCCGCGATGGGACTCAGATTGCTGAAGCAGTCTCCTAATTGCGTGCTGCCGTCGAGATA
>NW_013574765.1:2141-2281 GCF_000499745.2 Eimeria mitis | reverse complement strand
CGCTTTTCTTATTCTGGCTTTCTGACTAATATGTGCATCATCTAGCATGTCCGACGTTCTCAACTAAGCCACACCCGCGCGTCAGCGCCATACAGGCGTCAGACGCTAATTTTGTTTCCATACATATTTCCATTTTCGAT
>NW_013574765.1:1788-2041 GCF_000499745.2 Eimeria mitis | reverse complement strand
ACCGAAGCCTGCAAACAGAGGAAGGAAGAAGATGCAAGCGCAACAGCAAATACGGCTGTCAGAAACGCGCTAGACAGCTCAGACGTGCATCGAAGCGCGGGTGCGACGTACGGTAACCCGTGAGTTGCTGCTAGGCGCAAAAGTGCTCAAACACAGGTGTCGAAAATGGAAATATGTATGGAAACAAAATTAGCGTCTGACGCCTGTATGGCGCTGACGCGCAGGTGTGGCTTAGTTGAGAACGTCGGACATT
>NW_013574765.1:1460-1688 GCF_000499745.2 Eimeria mitis | reverse complement strand
ACCGAAGCCTGCAAACAGAGGAAGGAAGAAGATGCAAGCGCAACAGCAAATACGGCTGTCAGCAACGCGCTAGACAGCTCAGACGTGCATTGAAGGGCGGGTGCGACGTACGGTAACCCGCGAGTTGCTGCTAGGCGCAAAAGTGCTCAAACACAGGTATCAAAAATGGAAATATGTATGGAAACAAAATTAGTGTCTAACGCCTGTATGGCGCTGACGCGCAGGTGC
>NW_013574765.1:1130-1360 GCF_000499745.2 Eimeria mitis | reverse complement strand
CAAAATAGTACCACAGCCGTGCGTAGAGCTTGTCACTTTACAGAATGAGAGGAGCCTCTACGCAGACGCGCATGCCCTTTCTAGCTGGCAGCAAGATATATGAACTGTACTATACGGTGCCAGCGTCTACGTCTGCATAAGGGGACTAAAGTGAACAAGGGGCTGCATTTTCTAGAGAGCGTCTTTTCTGTGGGATTCGACGCACCTGATCGCGACGTCGAGGGCGCACC
>NW_013574765.1:277-1030 GCF_000499745.2 Eimeria mitis | reverse complement strand
TTGCGTCTAGCGCAATGTGCTGACGCGTGACTCGATAGCAGGACAAAAGCGTATGTAGCGGACCGCGCGCAAAAAGACCCGAACGTTTTATTTTATGTTTCCTGCAACTGTTTTGTGTCCTCCCTCTGTGCTTGTCTTTGCAGGGTCTGGCAGTGCGCCCTCGACGTCGCGATCAGGTGCGTCGAATCCCACAGAATAGACGCTCTCTAGAAAATGCGGCCCCGTGTGCATTTTAGTCCCCTTATGTAGGCTTAGAAGCTGGCACCGTATAGTACAGTTCATATATCTTGCTGCCAGCTAGAAAGGGCATCCGCGTCTGCGTAGAGGCTCCTCTCATTCTGTAAAGTGACAAGCTCTACGCACGGCTGTGGTACTATTTTGTGGCTGCCAGCGTTATGGCACGCGCGTTCACTGGCTTCGCTATTTTTTGGTTCGGAGGTTCTTGTAGCTAACAAGCATGTGGTATTTGGGCAGTGAATCTGTTTGCCGCACGGTCTATGAGGATAGGCGCTTGCGGATTGAAGTGAGGAACGATGGATGTGTGTATGTTTTGTTTCGCTGCTATGGCCTCGCAGATTCTGGTCTGGGACATCAAGGAACCTTGCCCCAACCATGTGAGCCTAACATCGTAAACTTGTTTGCCAAGCCGGCGCGAACTGGGCACCCATCCCCATTGAGCATATGGAGCTTGTGACCGGGTCGCGTTGATTAGGGAGGGCAGTCTATCCAGTAAAAAGATTGTTCTGTCTCACA
>NW_013574765.1:0-177 GCF_000499745.2 Eimeria mitis | reverse complement strand
CCTCTACGCAGACGCGGATGCCCTTTCTAGCTGGCAGCAAGATATATGAACTGTACAATACGGTGCCAGCGTCTACGTCTGCATAAGAGGACGAAAGTGAACAAGGAGCTGCATTTTCTAGAGAGCGTCTTTTCTGTGGGATTCGACGCACCTGATCGCGACGTCGAGGGCGCACCG
>NW_013574764.1:2681-2871 GCF_000499745.2 Eimeria mitis | reverse complement strand
GGGGGGCCCCCCCAGCAGTCTCTTCGATGAATAGCTCCTCCTCCTGCTGCTGCTGCTGCTGCTGCTGCTGCAGCAGCAGCAGCAGCTGCTGCTGCTGCTGCTGCTGATGGTGGTAGTGTTTTGTACGGAGTTGATTGGCTGTGGCTGATGCTGTCGCTGTCTTCTGCTTTCTATTAAAAGTGGAAATGCT
>NW_013574764.1:2212-2477 GCF_000499745.2 Eimeria mitis | reverse complement strand
TATAGGGCTTTGCGGGTTGCAGACGCAGCCGCTGCAGCAGAAACAGCAGCAGCAGCAGCAGCAGCAGCAGCAGCAGTTGCTGCTGTTGTGTGCCCTCAGTGCGTCTCTGTATATTTCTTGCTACCGTGGTTGCTGCTGCAGCTGCAGCAGCAGCTGCTGCTGCTGCTGCTGCAGCTGCTGCAGTGCGCATGCACTGTATGCGGGGTTTTGCTGTTTGCTGGCAACAGCAGCAGCAGCAACAACAGCAGCAGCAGCAGCAACAGCA
>NW_013574763.1:1027-2849 GCF_000499745.2 Eimeria mitis | reverse complement strand
TGCTGCATGCTGTGTTCTCCTGCAAGGCGTTGGCGCTGCAGCTGCAGCAGCAACAGCTGCTGCTGCTGCTGCTGCTGCTGTTGGAATTCATCATCGTCGCTTTGCTGCTGCAGTATTCTCTGCATCATCAGCAGCTGCTGCAGCTGTTTCTGCTGCTGCTGCTGCTGCTGCTGCTGCTGCTGCTGCAGCAAGTGATTATGATTGTGTGTCTCCTCTTTCTTCTTTCTTAGAGCCGCTACCCTCCCCCCTAGTCTCCTTGCTGCTGGTAGTAGTTTTGTTTTTATTTGTTTGTTTGTGTGCATGCATATTAAAGCTGCTGTCTTCTTTCCAGCCCCAAAGCTGAGTTTGCATGCATGCAGTAAAGCCCTAGATGCAGCAGCAGCAGCAGCAGCAGTAGCAGCAGCTCCTGCTGCTGCTGCTGTTGCTAGTACTCTGCTACTACTACCAGAATGTAGAGCCAAAGCATCCACATGCTGCTGCTGCTTCTGCTGCTTCTGCTGCTGCTGCTGCTGCTGCTGCTGCTGCAGCAGCAACCATAGTCTATACCGCTGCTGCCACTGCCTGTGCTCCTCCCCCCAGCTCACTGCTTGCTGCACCAGCTCAAGCGGCAGCGCAGCAGCAGCAGCGGGGATCGTCTGGGGGTCGATCCCCGAGTCCCCACAGGCGTACGTGTTGCAGCCAGTATCAGCAGCAGCAGCAGCAGCAGCTGCTGCTGCTGCTGCTGCTGCTGCTGTTGCTGTTGCTGTTGATGAGGAGGACGGGGGCACAGCCGATGCAGAATAGAGAGNTGCTGCTGCTGCTGCTGCACCTGCTGCAGCAGCAGCAGCAGCAGCAGCAGCAGCAGGAGTTATCTCGAGAGAATCCTGCAGCCAGGGGGCTGAGAGAGCCCCCGATCGTTTGCGGCGTTGTGGTGATAGCATCGTCAATGAATATAAAAAAAAAAGAAAGTGTGAAAAAAAAGGGAAAAAAGGATATATATAAACTCTGGTGGTTGCTGCTGCAGTTGCTGTTGCTGCTGCTGTTGCTGTTGCTGTTGCTGTTGCTGCAGCAGCTGCAGCTCGATAGACACAGCTGGGTAAGTCAAGCAACAAATGAGCAGAATATAGGATGGTGTGTTGTTTATAAAGAAGAAAAGAAGGAATATGGATTCAAATTGAATGTATAAAAACAAACAACACACAAAAAATACACAAAAATTTATCTCTCTATACACCTAGCTGCTGCGTGCTCTATCGATAGTAGAGCTGGGGTGTATAGGCAGCTCGGCGGTCAGCTATCGATTGGGTGTTGCAGGCGACTAAAACGAGCGCTAAACAACTTTTTTAATCAATTTTTTAATTTTATTTTCAAAAATAAACTCATTTTTGCATTATTTTTAGCGTTTTACGCTCTAATTCCACCGAGATCCTCACGCAGACGATGAGGCAACAGGCGGTGGTCGGGCGNTTAGCGTTTTACGCTCTAATTCCACCGAGATCCTCACGCAGACGATGAGGCAACAGGCGGTGGTCGGGCGCGGACAGCGGTACCGCGCAGGCCGCGGTGCTGCCTTCTTTGTTTATATTTTTTCGCTAAATTAGAGTTTTAAATTCAGAGATATAATTAAATAATTAATTTTAATTGATTAAAATTATAATTATTTTAAAAAAACCCAAAAAAACGAGCCATCTACACACCCCTGACCGCTCGCAGCAGCAGCAGCAGCAGCGTCGGCTGCGGTGGTGTGCTGAGGTGTCTATACACCTCAATTGTCTATACAGCTCACTTCACTCTTCTTTTACTTTTTTTTATTATATTCTTTCTTGTATTTGCTTTTTTTTAA
>NW_013574763.1:0-927 GCF_000499745.2 Eimeria mitis | reverse complement strand
GCAGCAGCAGCAGCAGCAGCGTCGGCTGCGGTGGTGTGCTGAGGTGTCTATACACCTCAATTGTCTATACGGCTCATTTCACTCTTCTTTTACTTTTTTTTATTATATTCTTTCTTGTATTTGCTTTTTTTTTCTAAGCTGCAGCATCTCTCCCTGTGACAGCTGCGTGGGCCCCTAAGCCTTCTTCTCTCCTAGCCACTCCTCGCTGCTGTTGCTGCTGCTGCTGCTGCTGCTGCTGCTGCTGCTGCCGCTGCGTACACCCAACCCTTCTCCATCTCTTTCTGACCCTTTGGATTTCTTTTTTATATTTTATGCATGCATATGTATATGCATGCAGCAACAGCAGCAGCAGCAGCAACAGCAGCAGCAGCAGTATGCATACACTGAGGTCCCCCCTCACCGCTGCACTGTATCGAAGGCCCCCCCCACCCAGGGGCCCCCCCCCATAAGCCAGCAGCAATGGGGGGCCCCCCACCTACCCCGGGCCCCGCAGGGTCTGTTCAGTCTCTCATACACTCGCTGGAGACACGGGGGGGCCCCCGCCTTCTCTATAGCAACGCGAGCAGCCTGCAGCAGAGCCGCTACGATCGCCTGGTGGGTTTTCTTGTGGGTAGAGGAAGGCCTTGTATGTCTCCGCTTGGTTCCCCTCCTGCTGCTGCTCCTGCTGCTGCTGCTGCTGTGCCTGCTGCTGCTGCTGCTGTGCCTGCTGCTGCTGCAGCAACTTCAGCAGCAGAAGAACAGCAGCAACGCAGCAGCAAACACAAAACTCTCTCCTCCTCCTCATCTACTCCTACTCTCTCTAACCCTCTCTCAGCTGTATCGAGACAGGCTCTGACTCTGTCTCTACGCCAGGGGTTGCGGGGGCCCCTATTGCGGGTCCCCTTGACGGAGGAGTTGAAGGGGGGGGGGGGCCCCAGGGGGCCCCCC
>NW_013574762.1:708-2761 GCF_000499745.2 Eimeria mitis | reverse complement strand
CCCGACGTCCCTTACGCATGCAACATCCGTACCTCTCTCCATAATACTGCGCATACGCCGATACGAAGAAGCAGCTAAAGTCAACCAAGGCAACAGAACCAAGAGAAAGCTTAATACACACTAAATGCAGCTGACTGCATTGGGCGCCCCTGTTGAATCGCGTCGTGTTGGTGATGTTAGGAGAATCTAAAGCGTTCCAGACATGTTTGACGCATCACATGAGTGCAGGTCGACGACCCGCGCCCTGCTTTCCCATGCATGCCATCTTGCACTTCCAAGGACCCTGTTTCGTGAATTGTTGAGTTTGGATGACAGACAATGAGCAACGCGTTCCGAAGTTGCACCTACTACGAACGTGCGTCAGCTTAACAAGTAGCCAAACCAGAAGCATCTGCCTGCACTACATTTTCCGCTTCCTTGTGCAGTACGTGACTGACACACAATGTTCCACTGAAGCCGCGCGCTTTTGTCTAACATCCATCAGCAATTGCACTAACGGGTGCACCCCTCCTCGCCCTGCGCTACTCCTGTTGCAGGCGGAGCGTGTTCCTTCATACACTACGTGAGCGGACTGGCAGTCAACAGTACTAGACAGTTGGCGCACGTCAGTCCCTAGTCCACGCTGCCTCGTAATACATATTACGCTACAGAAACACTGTTGCACTACCTCCCTCACATTCTCTGCAGTGTTAGACACTGTTTCGGAGGAGCCTACCGCAGCGCCAAAACATCCCGATACAGCAGTAGATGCTACAGAACAGCACGGTAAAGCCCAAACCAGCTCCCATGACTACTCGCACTCCAGCATCATGCATACCCACCATGCATCTCCACGCATTCAACTCTCCATCCCTGCCTCGTCTCATACAAGCTGATACGTTACAGCCTCCATAACCGCCCCGAAACACTGAAGAGGCTTGACGTGTTTCACACTTGCGACGAGCTGACCTAATTGATGCGCAGTTCTCACCATCGCAACTGGCTTATTTTCATATGCATACGTCCTGTCCAAAAGTGAGCAATCGCAACACCAGAGTTTGGACCTCACCGCAGAGGAAGACGCACACGCGCAAACTCGAAGTCCCAAGAAGCCCACACATGCAAATCGCCTAACTCTCCACAGCAGCCTGCAGATGCGCCTGTCGCCACACGCACCACACGTCAACCAATCCAAGCAAACGGAACCCAAACCTAATCCGAATTGCAAGACAATGCGGCTGCCGACACATGGAGCATCCCTGTTGTATCCGGTTTCGTTGGAAAAATAATGAGAATCGAACAGGCCCAGCTTGTGCTTGATGCATCATGTTCATTCCGACTCCGCCCGGATTCGTTTTTGCCTCCGTCTACTAGGTTGGAGTGCGGTGCACCCCTTGGAATGCAATGCAGAACTCAGGAAGACGGAAGAGCATGAGCGACACATTCATTCGGGTGCGCCAACGCCAAACTCCCAACAACTTAACAAATCTATCCAAAACAGAAATAACCGCATGTATGAGCTTGTCCTCTTTTGTCCGCGCTACCCGTCAGGTACGCAATGAGCCACGGAATCAACGGGCATTCGTGAAGGCGCCATGACTATCAACACTAGTGTCTCCGCCACGACCGGCATCCCACTGATCCCGTTATCCGCACACTAAATGTATCATGCGCGACACCATACACGACGTCAATTGCCGCTAACACTGCTAAGCGCTTGGTACGAATCGCTGCCTAGTAGGAGCTGCGCCTAGCACTACCGCGTTGAACGCATGGACTGCTCCACCAACTCACTGCGATCGTTTGTAAGGTCCGACCTTAGCACGGAAATGCACACCAGAGCGTTGAAGGATCCCCCCGCAGCGATTACCAAAAACGAGGAGTGTCAAAGCCAGGAGCACTCCCGATCTTTCTTACACTTCAACTCCCTGAAACGCTATGCATGCACACACATGTCCATTTCTGGCGTCAAACGGCTTGACACACAACCATATCCAAACCAGACTCGCGCTGAGGCGGCTCCGCGAAAGCCATACTTTCTGGGCAAAGGCGCAAGCTATCGTAACACTCGAGC
>NW_013574762.1:0-573 GCF_000499745.2 Eimeria mitis | reverse complement strand
TAAAGGCAAGCCAACCAAGGACGAACCTAGTATCAACTGCAAAGGGGTGCAGCACGCTGCATGGGTCGCACATGTCCAACTCCGTTTTTTGGAAGACCAGCGAGAATCGAAAATGGTCAAGGCGTGCTTGAGACATCACGGGCCTGCAGACCGACAGTCCGCTTCCTGGTTGCCTCTGTATACTATGCTGAAGTGCTACGGATACTTTGCCGCATGGTGGCGACCTCCGGCGAAAGGGAATCAGCAACACATTCATAAGCTGCTCCTACCCGAAACATCCAACCGCTCGGGGAATCTCGTAAACCAGAAGCACGCTCGCGCGCACTACGTTTTCCGTTTGCTTCTGTTACTCGGTAAGCACGCAGTGAGCCAAGGTTCCGCGTGCGTTCTTGCAAGCTTCATTAGCCCTAACAGAAGTATATCAC
This sequence comes from Eimeria mitis, assembly GCF_000499745.2. Taxonomy (NCBI): domain Eukaryota; phylum Apicomplexa; class Conoidasida; order Eucoccidiorida; family Eimeriidae; genus Eimeria; species Eimeria mitis. The sequence continues at coordinate 148 of NW_013574762.1, read as the reverse complement.
CTGCATCCTGGCCTGTGTTATTCCCATTCTGCGCAGACCAACCGCCATCATGCACTACGCAAGTGGACCCAGCTGTTGGTCAATTCTATTAAGCATACGACACAAATCACTGGCTAGTAAGTGCGATCTCCTCCCATGTCTTGCATTG
>NW_013574761.1:1511-2761 GCF_000499745.2 Eimeria mitis | reverse complement strand
ATATATATATATATATAGGGTATTTCTAGGGTTTAGGGTTTAGGGTTTAGGGTTTAGGGTTTAGGGTTTAGGGTTTAGGGTTTGTATGAGTTACCTGTAGATGTAGTATTTGTTGCTGTGCTCCGCAGAAGACTTTGAGTATATAAGGGTTAGTAGTAAATAAGTTTAATTTATAAATATAATTATATATTTTATATGGATCTATAATAAAGTTTTTTTCTCCCGTGCTAACCAACAAACAACAACTAAACCCTCGATAGCTCGCGCTGCTTGTCTTTAACTCCATTCCTACTATTTTATATTTACCTGAACACAACAATAGATTTTTCAAGCAGAAGACGGCATACGAGATACATCGGTGACTGGAGTTCAGACGTGTGCTCTTCCGATCTTTTAGGGTTTAGGGTTTAGGGTTTAGGGTTTTAGGTATAGGGTTTAGGGTTTAGGTTTTAGGGTCTAGGGTAGGGTTTAGGGTTTAGGGTTTAGGGTTTAGGGTTTAGGGTTTAGGGTTTAGGGTTTAGGGTTTAGGGCTTTTTTCAAGCAGAAGACGGCATACGAGATACATCGGTGACTGGAGTTCAGACGTGTGCTCTTCCGATCTTTTAGGGTTTAGGGTTTAGGGTTTAGGGTTTTAGGTATAGGGTTTAGGGTTTAGGTTTTAGGGTCTAGGGTAGGGTTTAGGGTTTAGGGTTTAGGGTTTAGGGTTTAGGGTTTAGGGTTTAGGGTTTAGGGTTTAGGGCTTAGGGTTTAGGGTTTAGGGTTTAGGGTTTAGGGTTTAGGGTTTAGGGTTTAGGGTTTAGGGTTTAGGGTCTAGGGTTTACGGTTTAGGGTTTAGGGTTTAGGGTTTAGGGTTTAGGGTTTATAAGGGGATAATAGAGTGCATCCTGAATACCGCAATTTGTTTGAGGGTTTAGGGTTTAGGGTTTTGCATCTATACTCTATCCTCTACACTCTATACTCTAGGGTTTAGGGTTTAGGGTTTAGGGTTTAGGGTTTAGGGTTTAGGGTTTAGGGTTTACATGTTTTAACTTCATCTATGAGGGCTTGCAGATCCGCCAGCGAGCGAACAACAGAAACCCCAGCAGCAGCAGGAGGAGGGGGCGGCGGGTATAGAGGGTTTGTTGCTGTATATAAAAAAAATAAATAAAAATAAATAAAAATGAATAAAATAAAAAAAAAAATAAAAAGATAGTAAAGATACTGCAAGAGGTTTAAGGAGATATAACAGAGGATATAAAAGATTTGAGAAT
>NW_013574761.1:0-1489 GCF_000499745.2 Eimeria mitis | reverse complement strand
AAAAAAAAAAAAAAAAAAAAAAAAAAAAAAAAAAAAAAAAAAAAAAAAAAAAAAACAGAAAACAAACAAACACAAAAAAGAGCTACAAAAACAACACCCAGCATATTAGGGTTTAGGGTTTAGGGTTTTGATGTTTAGGGTTTAAAGTCTAGGGTTTAGGGTTTAGGGTTTAGCCATCATTATTATTGTTCATTTATTATTTATTATTTATTATTTAGCGCTTTTCAGGTTTAGGGTTTAGATTCTAGGGTTTGTTGTTTGTGGCTTAGGGTTTAGGGTTTAGGGTTTGCCGCCTAGGGTTTGTGGCCTAGGGTTTAGGGTTTAGGGTTTAGGGTTTACGTTGTATATCGAATTGTAGTAGTTGTATTTCTTGTAGATAAGGATTGGGTAGTTGGTGTAGGGTTTAGGGTTTAGGGTTTAGGGTTTAGGGTTTACGTTGTATATCGAACTGTAGTAGTTGTATTTCTTGTAGATAAGAATAACGGAGCTACTTTAGGGTTGAGGGTTTGCGGCCTAGGGTTTAGGGTTTAGGGTTTGCGGCCGAGGGTTTAGGGTTTAGGGTTTAGGGTTTAGGGTTTAGGGTTTAGGGTTTGCGTTGTATATCGAAGAGTAGTAGTTGTATTTCTTGTAGATAAGAATAACGGAGCTATTTAGGGTTTAGGGTTTAGGGTTTAGGGTTTTAGGTATAGGGTTTAGGGTTTAGGTTTTAGGGTCTAGGGTAGGGTTTAGGGTTTAGGGTTTAGGGTTTAGGGTTTAGGGTTTAGGGTTTAGGGTTTAGGGTTTAGGGCTTTTTTCAAGCAGAAGACGGCATACGAGATACATCGGTGACTGGAGTTCAGACGTGTGCTCTTCCGATCTTTTAGGGTTTAGGGTTTAGGGTTTAGGGTTTTAGGTATAGGGTTTAGGGTTTAGGTTTTAGGGTCTAGGGTAGGGTTTAGGGTTTAGGGTTTAGGGTTTAGGGTTTAGGGTTTAGGGTTTAGGGTTTAGGGTTTAGGGCTTGGGTTTAGGGTTTAGGGTTTAGGGTTTAGGGTTTAGGGTTTAGGGTTTAGGGTTTAGGGTTTAGGGTTTACGTTGTATATCGAATTGTAGTAGTTGTATTTCTTGTAGATAAGGATTGGGTAGTTGGTGTAGGGTTTAGGGTTTAGGGTTTAGGGTTTAGGGTTTACGTTGTATATCGAACTGTAGTAGTTGTATTTCTTGTAGATAAGAATAACGGAGCTACTTTAGGGTTGAGGGTTTGCGGCCTAGGGTTTAGGGTTTAGGGTTTGCGGCCGAGGGTTTAGGGTTTAGGGTTTAGGGTTTAGGGTTTAGGGTTTAGGGTTTGCGTTGTATATCGAAGAGTAGTAGTTGTATTTCTTGTAGATAAGAATAACGGAGCTAGTTTAGGGTTTAGGGTTTAGGGTTTAGGGTTTGCGGCCGAGGGTTTAGGGTTTAGGGTTTAGGGTTTAGGGTTTACGTTGTATATCGAATAGTAGTAGTTGTATTTCTT
>NW_013574760.1:1153-2761 GCF_000499745.2 Eimeria mitis | reverse complement strand
AAAAAAAAAAAAATATAAAAAGAAAAAAAAGAAAAGAAATAGACAGGGAAAACACAATACCCCTCCCCCTTTCTCTACTTAGGGTTTAGGGTTTAGGGTTTAGGGTTTGTCTGTCTCTTGTTGCTCTCTATAAGCTGTCTGTACACCCGAACAGGGTATCATAACGCTGAGGGTTTAGGGTTTAGGGTTTAGGGTTTACCATGAGTTCTTCACCAAACTCTATGAGAGCACCAAAGAGCTGAGCGTTTAGTGAGGGTTTAGGGTTTAGGGTTTAGTGAGGGTTTAGGGTTTAGGGTTTAGTGAGGGTTTAGGGTTTAGGGTTTACCATGAGTTCTTCATCGAAGTCAATAAGAGCATCAAAGAGCTGAGGGTTTAGTGAGGGTTTAGGGTTTAGGGTTTAATGAGGATTTAGGGTTTAGGGTTTAGGGTTTAGCGAGGGTTTAGGGTTTAGGGTTTAGCGAGGGTTTAGGGTTTAGGGTTTAGGGTTTACCATGAGTTCTTCATCGAAGTCAATAAGAGCATCAAAGAGCTGATGAGACAAAACAGGAGAATGTCTGTTTCCTGCATTGTATGCAGCACATCCTTTATGTAGAGCAGCAGCAGCAGCAGCAGCAGCAGCAGCTTTATTTTCTGCTGCAGTGTGTGTTGCTGCTGCTGCTGCAGCAGCAGCAGCAGCAGCAGCAGCAGCAGCAGCAGCTGCTGAGCCAGGCACAGGCCGAGGACGCACGTGAGGAGCTGGGTATACACCCCACGAACGCTCATAGTTTTCTATGTGGGGGGGAGAAGCACAGAAGAGCTCGGAGTGTATAAGCGAGAGGTTTAGGGTTTTTTTCAGGTGTACATACAGCTCATATACAAAATCCTTCTCTATTTCTGCTGCTGGTGGTTGCTGTTTATATAAGTGAGAAAAAGAAAGAAAAGCAGACCGAGACCACAAAGTACCAGCATCCAGCTGTGCATACACCTGAGCTGCTGCTGCTGCAGCAGCAGCTGTTGCTGCTGTTGCTGCTGTTGCTGCTGTTGCTGCTGTTGCTGCTGGTGCTGCTGCAGCAGCAAAGTGGTGTAGTATACTAGGTTCTCTATCTACTAGTCCCCACCCCAACATATATTTTGTATTTAATATATCTTCATCTCCCAGGTGTATATGCAGCTCACGCAGCAGAGCTTCGAGTGTATAGGCATCTATCCGGGTGTATGCGGACCCCACAAATATAAATTTTATATGAGCTGGGATCGTCTCCCCTTCTGCTGCTAGCCAGCTGCCTAGAGAGACAGCAGCACGCCGCCTGTCTCCTCCCCACAGCAGCAAAGCCTCATCCCGCAGCCGCACGTGCTGCTGCGGGATAGAGAATGTATATAGCAGCTGGTGCAGCAGGTTGCTGCTGATGTGAGACTCTATCACCGGCTCGGTGTCTATAAGAAACAATGTATGCTGCTGCAGCAGCGGCAAAGGAGAAGGATACACATACATTGTCTTGGGGGCAGGACCACGAGGCAGATCATCGCCTGCTGCTGCTGCTCCTGCTGCTGCTCCTGCTGCTGCTGCTGCTGGTTCGGCTGCTGCTGCTGCTGGTTCGGCTGATGCTGCTGCTGCTGCTGCTGCTGCTT
>NW_013574760.1:349-947 GCF_000499745.2 Eimeria mitis | reverse complement strand
CCTAGGTACACCCCAGAGCGCCATGATAGCTGCTCGTGTCTCAGCAGCAACAGCCGCAGCACAGCAGCAGCAGCAGCAGCAGCAGCGGCAGCGGGAGAGCTGCAGCAACGAAACAAATGAGTTAATAATAACTTTTATTAGTTATTCCTAGATTTATATGCTAAAGTAAATGTGTATATACACCCCAATGAGAGCTGGGGTGTACAGGGGGGCCTGCTGTGTGGCGGTGTCTCGCTGAGCTGCTGCTGCTGCTGCTGCTGCTGCAGTGCAGCAGAAGCCCTCTTTCTTTTGTATTAAATAAAAATTATTTATAAATAAAAATATAAATATAAATAAATAGAATTTAATACAATTTATATAAACATAAACAAACACACAGCTGCACACACACGCACACAGGAGGAGGGGGGGGCCCCGGGGCCTCCCGGTGTATATACACAGGGGTTTATGTTTATACTATTAAATATTTTTATTTTTTATTTTTATTTTTTATTTTTATTTTTTATTTTTATTTTTATTTTTTAACTATTTTCTTTTTTTCTTCTCTCCTTCATCGCCGCTGCCTGCTGCAGGCAATCTATTAGCTAAGGCTCCTTAG
>NW_013574760.1:0-216 GCF_000499745.2 Eimeria mitis | reverse complement strand
AAAAAAAAAAAAAAAAAACAAAAAAAAAAGAAAAAAAACAGAGAGGTGTTGCTGTAGTTTGGGGCTTGACAGACAAACAGAAGAACATAAAGAGCCATCTTATGCATGCATCTTATATCTCTATGCATGCAAGCCCAGTTTATTTTATTTAATATGATATATATAATATATATATATATATATATACATATATATATATATATACATATATATATA
>NW_013574759.1:1289-2762 GCF_000499745.2 Eimeria mitis | reverse complement strand
GGAACAGCGTTGCTTTAGCTGCCTGTGTGAGAGGTGCGTCTGTGTCAAGAGGGACTGGTTTGTCGGACGTTTATCGCAGGACGTTTGGTCGCAAGCGAAACAGCCTTTCGTGTGTACTGTGCGATAGGTGTTTTGGTAGATGTATGCGCGTGTGGTTCCGAGGTGCCAAGGATGGTTGTTGCAGAGCCAGCCAGTTTATTGGTTTGTTCGTGCTGAAGGGCGACAGAAGCGGCGGGCGCATCTGGGGAGCAGTTATACTTGTTGCAACTCAAGGCATATGCAGGGGTGGCAGAGTATTTATTGCGGGTTGAACCGGACTTTTGTGGACCATGTGGTAGGTGTTTTGGGTGCCGCAACGGGGACTCGCCGCTGGCAGAACAATGGCAGTGTTGTAGTTCCTGTGCCATGTGCCGCTGTTTGAGGCGTGCAGGGCCAGGCAGTGTGTCGCCTCTTTTCGACTTCATTGGACCACAGGAATAGACTGCACGAAATTGCACTCTCAACCTATCTGCTACATAGGTTTAGTCTAGCATGCATAGGAAGCTATCGAAAGTTGCTTTGTGGGTGTCTACAGCGGCGCAAGAGTGCTTGTTCGGAGGTCTGCTATCCTCTGATTTGTGGGGCGGCGGAGTGAAATATATCGTCTTGAGCGAACTATGATCAAAGAAAGTTGTTTAAGTGCAACAGCTCTGCATACGTTTGTGGAGGCACCTGTCCCAGTCCATATCGTGTTGTGCTCAGCTATTACTTTCCGACGGCTAATGCAGACTCGCGCCAATACGCAGAACAGTGTGACTGATCATGAGAATATGTCGTGGAAGCTGCGCCCACGACATACTTGCATGCTGCCGTTTTCGAACGAGTCCTCTCTGTGCGGGGCGCATTGAAGTTGGATAGTTGTCGATTGGCCATAGCATTGGTTTGCTCATCGCCTGGCAGATTGCCCCTGCCTAAAAAGCATATTCGTGTGCGCAACAAGAATTCGGGCGGGATTTGAATCTCGTCCACTGGATCATTGGTTTGTTGTTTAAACGGAAGGTCCCATCTGGGTTTCACTTGGGTGTTTCTTTGGTGAATCATCATCGGTTTGGGAAGGCGAAGAGAAACGCATTTTGAATGCCTAGGGAGTGAGTCTGCGCCTATGCAAGGAGCAAGCTGCATTATGGTCAAGAAATAGAGTTTCATACTGGTTTAGTTCTCAGTCCCTGGGCGGCGATGTTTCCTGGCACTCCGTGCCAGCTGCGCCAACCTGAATTCGCCAGGAAAAGTGTTGTATTCGCGGTTTCGTGTGCCGATCTATCCGTATTTGCAACCCTAGCGGCGCATCGTTCGGTAAGGGATGCGTCGTAGGTTTCTTGCGACGCATCAACGGACCATTGATGTGCCTCTGCGGTGCGTTTGCAACTTTGCATGCAAGCTAACGAAATTGTTGTTGCAGAATCAGGTGTTGGTGTGCTTCTATCGCACAATACG
>NW_013574759.1:0-1193 GCF_000499745.2 Eimeria mitis | reverse complement strand
AGCATCGCGACTTCTGTTGGATTGATAGTAGTATCTCCGTGAGCTCTTATAAAGGACTTTGTGGACCGGGATTGTCCACGTGCCCTTCCTGTTTGCTGCTTTTCGAACAGTGACTGAAATGTCATGGATATGCGGCTTCTCGCCGCATCGTAAACCATTGAACGTTCTCTACGGAAGAGGCTGAACATTTCCTATCGGCTGTTGAAATTCTGGGAGCGGCTTCACCCTGCGAAGTGGAGGAAAACAGTGGTTTGTGGTTTGTGGGCAATCGCTATCCACACCATGAGCTTCGGACCAATGCTGCGTCCCCGACATGCACTAATATGCTGTTCCCGATACCAATATTATATCTATCCTAAAGTTTCAATAGTCCACATAGAAGCTCAAGCAGTTCCTTATTTAGCGCATTTCTATCTGAATTGACCATTTACCAACCTTTGTCGCCGCGGCTCCTGACAGTGTACAGGTTTCATCCCAAAACGAAGATACACGAAAGGTTGGCGAAAAAAATATGGAGTGTAGTTCCTTTCCACTTTGGATGGGCGTCTGTAGCGACATGTAGAAAGCCCTGGTGTTTGAGCATTCTTAAGTGCATGTGATGCACGCGCGCATCCGTGCTTCCTAATGACGGCGTCTACATAGCTATGCTGTTCCGATTTCACCTGCAGTTCCTTGGGCGAGCTGGCGATAGCACTAACAGTGGCTCATGTGCTGTGTGCTGTGGCACAAGAAGTCTTACTACCACGCAAGCGAGTTGCGTGCAACGCGGGTATTGCATGTGCTTGCGGTCCAAAGAAATACACGACTTCGAGGAAAAGCCGAAGCAGCTATGCACGGGGTTCCGGGAGCTTTTTTTCCGCGGGGGCTGCAATCGTCCTTGGTGGGTGTGCAGCTTTGCTTGCGGTTTTAAGACCATTTTCCGTGCAGCTTCAGCGAGTGCGTTGCTTTCGGCACGTCATACAGCCGCACCAAAGATAGGTACAGCACGTGAGCAATCCAATAAAGTTCCGTGATCAAGTTTTGCCGTGTAATGCAGCTTTGAAGGGATACGTTGAGCATCGTTATGCGTCGTAAACTGCGGTATATATATCGCTTGCGTTGTTATGGAGCTGGTGTGTATTTGCGTGTCATAGAACCGTCGTTGCTTTGGAAATAAGAGCAGGGACCTTCCCTATAAGCTGAAGGAATTCAGC
>NW_013574758.1:2426-2942 GCF_000499745.2 Eimeria mitis | reverse complement strand
ATATATATATATATATATATATATATATATATATATATATATATATATATGTTACCTTCCTATATATAAACATTATGTTTATTATTAGTAGTAGTAATGCATATATTTATCATATTTGTAAACATCGTTATTGCTTTGCTAGGGTTTAGGGTTTAGGGTTTGAGGGTTTAGGGTTTAGGGTTTAGGGTTTTAGGGTTTAGAGAAGGAAACAGAGAAAAAGGAAAATAGATGCACAAAGAAAAGAAAACAAAAAAAAATATAAAAAAAATTATATTTCGTTAATGAATATATATATTATATTACTAACCATACATAAATAAGCAAACAAATAAATAAATAAATAATAATACACAAATAAAAAGATATAAGTAAATAAATAAAAACAAATAAATAAAATAAAAAATAAACGTATGAATAAATAAATAATAAATTATATGATAAACGGATAAATAAATAAATAAATAAATAAACAACAACTCCTCCTGTTTCTGTTTTTTTACAACTATATGTATATAT
>NW_013574758.1:2198-2369 GCF_000499745.2 Eimeria mitis | reverse complement strand
GAGTGGTTAAGGAGGTAGACTAGAAATCTACTGGGCTCTGCCCGCGCAGGTTCGAATCCTGCCGCCGTCGGTTTTAATTAAATTATTTATTTATTTATTTTATTTTATTTATTTATTCATTTATTTTATTTGTTTTGTCGTTTTCTCTGGCTTCTCTACCTGTATAAACAG
>NW_013574758.1:1853-2174 GCF_000499745.2 Eimeria mitis | reverse complement strand
TTTTTTTTTTTTTTTTTTTTTTTTTTTTTTTTTTTTTTTTTTTTTTTTTTTTCCAAATAAAATATATTTTCAATTATCTGTTTAATTTTTTGTTTCTCTTCTTCTTTTATATACTGTATAAACAAACAGACAAAGAAACAAACAAACAAATAAACAAACACACACACGCACACACACAAACACACACACACAAACAAACAAACAAAAAAACAAACAAAGGATATAAGAACAAACAAACAAACAAACAAACAAACGACATAGAAACGAATGAGTAAAAAAGACTGCGCTAGTAAATAATAAACAAAAACAACAACAATAATA
>NW_013574758.1:1201-1831 GCF_000499745.2 Eimeria mitis | reverse complement strand
AAAAAAAAAAAAAAAAAAAAAAAAAAAAAAAAAAAAAAAAAACCGAGAAGGGGTGCAGCAGCAGAAAGCAACGGGGTAGTTGCTGTTACTGTTGTTTTGGTTTAATCGCATAGTAAACAAATAAATAAATAAAAAAAGTAAATACAAAAAAACAAAAAAAACATATAAACAAACAAACAAACAAATAAACAAATAAACAAAGGACTAAACAAACAAATAAAATAAATAAATAAATAAATAAATAAATATTTTATTTTTGTCAAGTATATACAACGACATAACAACCAACTGTAAGGAGGTTTTTGTGCCATAGTTCTGGTGTATAGGCAGCTCAGATGCAAACAATACAAATAAGTAAACACTTCCATCCAGCTGCTGCATGCATGCATGCATGCGAATATAATATAGAAGACTAAACCCTAAACCCTAAACCCTAAACCCTAAACCCTAAAAAAAAAGATGTAAACACGAGCAGTAGAGGGAGAAATAAATACAGTAGAGATAGAAGAGAGAGACAAAAAAAAAAGAATAAGAATAAGAAAAAGAAAATAAAAACAAAAGCATTATAAGTACTAAGCCAAGACGAAAAAGAAATAAAAAGAAATATAAATAAAATAAAAAAAGAAAAAG
>NW_013574758.1:731-1101 GCF_000499745.2 Eimeria mitis | reverse complement strand
ATAAGTACTAAGCCAAGACGAAAAAGAAATAAAAAGAAATATAAATAAAATAAAAAAAGAAAAAGAAAAAAAGAAAAAGAAAGCAAAAAAAAAGGAGACACGTATGGCGGTGTGTCCGAGTGGTTAAGGAGGTAGACTAGAAATCTACTGGGCTCTGCCCGCGCAGGTTCGAATCCTGCCGCCGTCGTTTTTTAATTAAAATATTTATTTATTTATTTATTTATTTTATTTTGTTTTATTTATTTATCGGTTGATGTATATCTATATCTATATATGCATATTTATTTTATTTATTTGTTTCTTTTTGGTTTTTAATCTATTTTTTGTATATGGGTGCATCTATACTTCTCTATTATCTATTCATATAAAT
>NW_013574758.1:0-631 GCF_000499745.2 Eimeria mitis | reverse complement strand
GCAGGTTCGAATCCTGCCGCCGTCGTTTTTTAATTAAAATATTTATTTATTTATTTATTTATTTTATTTTATTTTATTTTATTTATTTATCCGTTGATGTATATCTATATTTATATATGCATATTTATTTTATTTATTTGTTTCTTTTTGGTTTTTAATCTATTTTTTGTTTATGGGTGCATCTATACTTCTCTACTATCTATTCATATAAACATAGTAGTTTTTGGTTTCTTATACAAATGCTTGTATTGATCGGCATAGAAATATACATTTATATATTTATATATTTATTTATTTAATTGTATTTATTCATAGTTAAATTTGCTATATATATATTTATATTTTTCTTTTGTTTTATACAAAAAAATGCAGCGGTTCTGGGGTGTATGTACACCGCAGTCGGCGGTGCATACGCAAGCAAGCGCAAGTACCCGGCGACCGAAGAGGGAGAATTTGTGCGCATTTTATTTGAAATAAATTTAAATATTAAAATAAATTATTTATAAATATAAAAACTAATTAAATAAATATATTTATATTTTTATTTTAATTTTTTTTTATAAACGACGGCGGCAGGATTCGAACCTGCGCGGGCAGAGCCCAGTAGATTTCTAGTCTACCTCCTTAACCA
>NW_013574757.1:2304-2943 GCF_000499745.2 Eimeria mitis | reverse complement strand
TTAGAGGCTTACAAGCAGCTGCGGCTTAATTTATAAAGTTTATGCATGCATGCATGCATGCAGATGCATGTAGTTGCAGGCTTGGAGCTGCTGTATTCGTTTTGATGCATGCAGAGGTATGCATGCAACTCTTCTATGCATGCATGCATGCATGCATGCAGCTCTTTTATGCATGCATGCATGCATGCATGGATGCATGCTGTTGCATGCGGTTGAGTGCATGCATGCAGTTGCATGCATGCAGTTGCTGCATGCATGCATGCATGCATGCATGCAGTTGCTGCATGCATGTATGGAGATAAAGCCCCAAATAAATGCATGCATTTGCATGCATGCAAACAAATGCATGCAAACAAATCAAGCCCGATATATATACATGCATGCATGCATGCATGCATGCATAAAAGCCCCAAATAAATGCATGCAGGGAGAGAGCTGAGTATATATGCATGCACTTATAGGGGCAGCATATGCATGCAGACAACCACCGACATATTAAACTTAGATATATATATATACTTTTATATATTTATTTATTTATTTATTTTATTTATTTATTTATTTATTTTTTTTTTTTATTTTTTTTTATAATATAGAAGCAAACGCATGCATGCAAGTACAACCCTAGCCTTCGCTTGC
>NW_013574757.1:2095-2273 GCF_000499745.2 Eimeria mitis | reverse complement strand
GCAGCAGCAGCAGCAGCAGCAGCAGCAGCAGCAGCAGCAGCAGCAGCAGATGGTGGGGGGCTAAGAACAGCAGCATAAAAAGCAGCAGCATCAACGAGATGGTTATTTATAAAACTAAAAATAAAATTAAATTCAATAAAAGATAAACTACCATATAAACTAGGATGCACCACAATCC
>NW_013574757.1:1299-2057 GCF_000499745.2 Eimeria mitis | reverse complement strand
TGCTGCTGCTGCTGTTGCTGCTGGTGGGGGGGGTTGGAGGGGGCGGGGGGGTGGCGCTGCGGCTGCTGCTGCTGCTGTTGTTGTTGTTGCTGCTGCTGCTGCTGCTGGTTGTGGTGTTCATGCTGCTGGTGTTGCTGCTGGGGATCGTGCTGCTGCTGCTGTTGCTGCTGCTGCTGCTGCTGCTGCTGCTGCTGCTGCTGCTGCTGGGTATAGGGGTGAGAGAATGCAGCTGCTGCAGCAGCAGTTTTGTCTCCTTCTTTAGGTGAGTCGATAAAAAAGACAAATACTGCAACAAACACACACACACATATAAATATAAATATAAATATAAATATAAATATAAATATAAATATAAATATAAATATAAATATAAATACAAATATAAATATAAATATAAATATAAATATAAATATAAATATAAATATAAATATAAATATAAATATAAATATACATAAATATAAATATAAATAAATATAAATATAAATATAAATATAAATAAAAAGCAAAAAAAAAGAGAAAAGGAGACAAAATATATATTTTTTTTTGTTTCTCACCGCATACGAACAGCTAGGAGGCCCACAAGGAGACAAACTGTCTCCCTTGCTGCTGCTGCTGCTGCTGCTGCTGCTGCAGCTGCTGCTGCTGTTGTCGTTATTGTTACTGTTGCTGCAGCTAGAAGAGCAGCAGTTTCTATCACCGTTGCAGCTATTGCTGCTGCAGCTGCTGCTGCTGCTGCTGCTGCAGTTGCTGCTGCTGCT
>NW_013574757.1:287-1199 GCF_000499745.2 Eimeria mitis | reverse complement strand
GAACAGCTAGGAGGCCCACAAGGAGACAAACTGTCTCCCTTGCTGCTGCTGCTGCTGCTGCTGCTGCTGCTGCTGCTGCTGCTGCTGCTGCAGCAGCTGCTGCTGCAGCTGCTGCTGCTGCTGTCGTTATTGTTACTGTTGCTGCAGCTAGAAGAGCAGCAGCTTCTATCACAGTTGCAGCTATTGCTGCTGCAGCTGCTGCTGCTGCTGCAGTTGCTGCTGCTGCTGCAGCTGCTGCTGCAGCAGCAGCAGCAGAAATGTTTGGGGCTTTGCATGCGCAGCCAGGCGAACTGAACGCCAAAGAAGTTGAGTATGAGAGCAGCAGCAGCAGCAGCAACGAGCTGCTGCCTGCATGCAGCAACAAAGAGAAGACACAGCTGCAGCAGCGCATGCAGCCCCGGTGTATCTGCTGCTAGTCCTAGCTTCTGCTGCAGCAGCACGGAGACTTCATCTATCTCAGCAGCAGCAGCAGCAGCAGCGCCTGCTGCTGCTGCTGCTGCTGCTGGTGATCCAGAAAGGCCTCCTCCTGCTCTGCTGCTGCTGCTGCTGCTGCTGCTGGTTGTGGCGGTGGTGGGGTCGTTGGGGTTGAATGGGGTTTGCTGCTGCTGCTGCTGCTGCTGCTGCTGCTGCTGCTGCTGCTGCAGTATGTTGCTGCTGTTTCTAGTTGATACATTTGAGTATTTTTTTGCGTTTGTTTTTGTCTCTTTTTGTTCTTTTTCTGTTTTCTTTTTTTTTTTATCTGCTGCTGCTGTCTTTCCTCCTGCTGCTGCTTTTGCTGCACCTCCTCCTGCTGCTGCTGCTGCTGCTGCTGCTGCTGCTGCTGTGTTGCTGCTGCTATCATCAGTTACATCAACAGCAGGCCTCGCAGCAGCAGCAGCAGCAGCGCTTCCTATGGTACTATTACTGCTGCTG
>NW_013574757.1:0-187 GCF_000499745.2 Eimeria mitis | reverse complement strand
TGTGGCGGTGGTGGGGTCGTTGGGGTTGAATGGGGTTTGCTGCTGCTGCTGCTGCTGCTGCTGCTGCTGCAGTATGTTGCTGTTGTTTCTAGTTGATACATTTGAGTATTTTTTTGTGTTTGTTTTTGTCTCTTTTTGTTCTTTTTCTGTTTTCTTTTTTTTTTTATCTGCTGCTGCTGTCTTTCCT
>NW_013574756.1:14537-16746 GCF_000499745.2 Eimeria mitis | reverse complement strand
CTGCTGCTGCTGCTGCTGCTGCTGCTGCTGCTGGCCATGACACAGCGAATTCCTTGGGAGCTGGGGACGAAGCTCGCCCCGCTGCAGAAGAAGCAGCAGCAACAGCAGCAGCAGCAACAGCAGCAGCAGCAGCAGCAGCAACAGCAGCAGATGAGAGCGAATCAGCAATCTCAGCAGCTCAAACAGAAGAAGGGCTGCAGCAAGAGTGCAGCAATATATCCTTTGCGGTGCAGCAGCAGCAACAGCAGCAACAGCTGCTGCTGCTGCAGGAACACGAGCAGGTGCAGCAGCAACACGAGCAGCTGCAGCAGCACAAGCAGCAGCAGCAGCAGCACCACCGACACTGGCAGCTGCAACACCAACATCTGCAGCTGCACCGCCAACACCCACAGCAGCTGCAGCCGCACCAACTGCAGCAACAACGTCAGCAGCTGCAGCAGCATCAGCAGCAGCAGCTGCACCACCAGCACCAGCACCTGCAGCAGCAGCAACTGCTGCAGCAGCAGCAGCAGCAGCAGCAGCAGCANGCAGCAGCAGCAGCAGCAGCAGCAGCAGCACTTGTACAGAAGCAAACACATGCGCTTCTGGCAGCCTTCACTGCTGCTGCCGACCTCCGTGCTGCAGTGTCCTTTGATCGAGGCTTCTTTGCTGCTGCAGCTCAAGGGAACCAGCAGCAGCAGCAGCAGCAGCAGCAGCAGCAACAGCAGCAGCACGCAGGGCCCAGAACAAGCAGCAAGTGGGGGCGCAGCTGAGTGCAGCTGCAGCAGCAGCAGGCACCGAGGCTGCCAGCTGCTGCTGGCAGAGTTTCGCCGTCTGTACACTGCATCTGCTGCGAGCTGCAGCAGCTGCAAGAGCAGCAGCAGCAGTCGCTGCAGCAGCAGCAGCAGCACCTGCTGCCGCATCAATCCAGAGGAAACACAGCAGCAGCAGACTGATGAAAGATGCTGCAGCAACATCTGCTGCTGGGCAGGCAGCTGGAGAGCAGCAGCAGCAGCAGCAGCAGATCCGCGAGTGGAGGCAGCCAGTGTGAGTGTTGCTGCAGCAGCACAAGCAGCAGCAGCAGCAGCAGCAGCAGCAGCAAGGAAGCTGTCGCTGCTGCAGCTCATGTGCAGAGCCTGCTGCTGCTGTGCTGCTGCGTGTGCTGCAGATGCTGCTGGAGACAGCACTGGCTGTGGCGCTCGTGCGTTCTGAGCTTCGTACTGTCTCCTGTCTCCGTTCAGCAGCAGCAGCAGCAGCAGCAGCAGCAGCAGCAGGAGCAGCAGCAGGAGCAGCAGCAAGCCACAGCAGCAGCTGCAGCCACAACAACCCCTCGGCGGAGATAGGCCGTCTGCTGCTTCAGGCTGCGCCGCTGTCGGGCTGGCACTCAGGTAAGCAGTGAATTGCTGCTGCTGCTGCTGCTGCTGCTGTTGCTGCTGTTGGTGTTACATATGCTGGTTTGTTTGTGCTGCAGCGGGGTTTTAGTTCTTGCTGCTGCTGCTGCTGCTGCTGCTGCAGTTGTCGCTCGTTGTGCTGGGCTGCTGCGCGTGTGGGGCAAGGGGGAAGGGTATTGACTGCACCTGCTGCTGCTGCTGTTGCTGTTGCTGCTGCTGTTGCTGCTGCTGTTGCTGCTGCTGTTGCTGCTGCTGTTGCTGCTGCTGTTGCTGCTGCTGCAGCTGTGATAAGCGCGGCACCCTTTTGTTCTGGCGCGGTTGCCTTGGAGCGTCTGCTGCTGCACCTCTGGGGAGTTTTGCTTCAGCAGCAGCAGCAGCAGCAGCAGCAGCAGCAGTTTCTAGCAGCCAGAAAGGGTACTGCTCCTGGTATGCTGCTGCAGCAACAGCAGCAGCAGCAGCAGCTTCAGCAGCAGCAGCAGCAGCAGCAGCAGCAGCGCCAGCTTCAGCTGCAGCAGCAACAGCAGCACCGGCTCTCAGCTGCCTTGTACGCCCCTCTCCCAATGCTGCAGCAGCAGCGCCCACGGCAGCAGCCTGCTGCTGCTGCAGCCATCGCTGCAGCAGCAGCAACTGCAGCAGCAGCAACTGCAGCAGCTACACGCCCCAACTATAGCACTCCGTTGCCGCACCCCGGAGAAGCAGCAGCAAACTCAACAACAGCAGCAAGAGCAGCAGCAAGAGCAGCAGCAGCAGCAGCAGCAGCAGCAGCAGCAAGAGAAGGGGCCTCGCTGGCTTCGGTGCCCAATCTCCACAATGTGGGTACAGCCGGAGGCCCCCTGAAT
>NW_013574756.1:13399-14279 GCF_000499745.2 Eimeria mitis | reverse complement strand
TCGCTGGCTTCGGTGCCCAATCTCCACAATGTGGGTACAGCCGGAGGCCCCCTGAATGCAGCAGCAGCAGCAGCAGCAGCAGCAGCAGCAGCAAGAGGCAGAGCTGCAGCAACTGCTGCAGCAAGAGACACAGCAGCAACTGCAACGGGAGACACAGCTACGCCGAGGGACGCAGCTGCTGCAGCAGCAGCAGCTGCAGCAAGAGACGCAGCAGCAGCAGCAGCAGCAGACACAGCCACAGCAGCAGCAGCAGCAGCAACTTCAGCAGCAGCAGCAGCAGAGCAGCAGACGCAGGGAGGGGCCCCCGCAGAGCAGCAGAGCGGCCTCAAGAGGCCTTCTTATCGGGGTGTATGTACAGCTCCATCAATAGATTATATTCACTCACTACGCGCTGCTGCTGCTGCTGCTGCTGCTGCTGCTGCTGCACCAGCAGCAGCAGGAAGTACAGCAGCAGCAACTACAGCAGCAGCATCGACTGCTGCAGCAACTACCCAGAAACTTGCTGCTACAGAGGCGTTCCGAAGCATGCAGCTGCAGCGGCACAAGTCCATGCTGCTGCAGATGCTGCAGCAGCAGCAGCAGCAGCTGCTGCAGCGGTAGATGCAGCAGCAGCAGCAGCAGTAAACGCTTCAGCACTTGCTGCTGCAGCCAGGTAATCAATCAGGCGTTCAAGCAGCGACAAGCAGCAGCAGCAGCAGCTGCTGCTGCAGCTGCTGCTGCTGCAACAGCAGCTGCTGCTGCAGTAGGTGATTAGGTGCTGCAGCAGCAGTAGATGGTAGCATCTGCTGCAGCAGCAGCAAAAGCTGCAGCACTCTGATAAGCAGCAGCAGCAGCAACTGGAGTTACAGGATAAATGTTTTTTGTTGATGCATGCAACTTA
>NW_013574756.1:11809-13142 GCF_000499745.2 Eimeria mitis | reverse complement strand
CAGCAGCAGCAGCAACTGGAGTTACAGGATAAATGTTTTTTGTTGATGCATGCAACTTAAAAAAAAAAAACAAAAAGTATCTGTCTGACAGCAAGCAGCAGCAGCAGCAGCAGCAGCAGCTGCTGCTGCTGCTGCAGTAACTACTGCAGCGGCTCGGGCTGCTGCTGCGACTGCTGTAGCTACTGCTGCTGCTGCTGCTGCTGGAGTCGAAGAAATGCTGCTGTCTCTGCTGCTGCTGCAGTTACCGTTGTTGCTGCTGCACTTGCAGCTGAGAGCACAGCAGCAGCAGCAGCAGCAACAGCAGCAGCAGCAGCAGCAGCAGCAACGCTCACCACTCAGCTACTCCTGCCGTTCTCGGTGTTGCTGTGTCCTCTGCCGATGAGGCAGTACCACCCTCACCACCACCAACAGCAGCAGCAGCAGCAGCAGCAGCAGCAGGAGCTGCAGCAGCAGCAGCAGGAGCTATGTGTCTGCTGCTTTGCCTGAGAATATCCTGAGTAGAGCCAGCAGCAGCAGCAGCAGCAGAATACACCCCACCCAGGCTGTGGGCCCCAGGGCGACGCCTTTGGGGGTTTCTGTGCCGGGGCAGTAATAGAAACTCATTTCAGTTAAACCTACGCGCTGCCGCAGCTCCAGAGGCTCTGCTGCTGCTGCTGCTGCTGCTGCTGCTGCTGCTGCTGCTGCTGCTGCTGCTGCGGGAGTTGCTGCTGCTGTTGCGGGAGTTGCTGCTGCTGTTGCGGGAGTTGCTGCTGCTGCTGCTGCAGCAGCTGGTGATGCGTCATCTTCGGAAGATACGCTACGCGTAGGACGCCGCTGCACTGCCGCAGACATCTTCAGTGTTAGCTGCTGCTGCTGCTGCTGCTGTGGTTGCTGCTGCTGTGGTTGCTGCTGCTGCTGCTGTTGCTGCTGCTGCTGCTGCTGCTGCTGTTTGTTTCACTCGGGCTGCTCTGAGATGGGCTTGGGGTAGGCAGCGTCAGGAAGGCTGCAGAAGTTGTTGTGGATTTATATTATTTAAATTAAATATAAAAAGACAAAAAATAAATAATTAAAAATAATAAATAAAAAATAATTAATAAAATAATATAAATAGTTATATTATTTGCTGCAGCAGCAAGTGAAAGCAAGAAAGCGACAGCCAGCCCCCTCCCTCACCTGCTGCTGCTGCTGCTGCTGCTGCTGTGTTTCGTGTTTCGTCTGTGGTAAAATTAAATAAAAAAATAAAAAAATAAAAAATAATTTATTTATTTATTTAAAAATGTATTTGTCTCCTCGGCATCACTCTTATAACTCCCCCTAACCAGCAAGCTGCTAGGCTGCAGCAGCACGGGGTCAC
>NW_013574756.1:11403-11681 GCF_000499745.2 Eimeria mitis | reverse complement strand
AAAAAAAAAAAAAAAAAAAAAACTTTTTTTTTTTTTTTTTTTTTATTATACTTGTCTGCAGATACACCTCATGAACAGCAGCAAAAAAAAATAAATATATATAAAAATAAAATAAAGTGTAAATATATAAAAAAGTAATAAAGAGTAAATATATAAAAAATTAATTTCTTTCTCTTTCTTTATATCTCCCCGCTAGCAAAATATAGTTTATATAAAGAGCCGCTGAGGGGCCCTCATCAGCAGCCCAGTGTATATACAGCCCCACCCCATATATATAC
>NW_013574756.1:10934-11244 GCF_000499745.2 Eimeria mitis | reverse complement strand
GGGGGGGGGCCCCCAGTCTTAGCTTTGTGCTGTTTTGGTTGTGTATAAACAAAAAACACAATATGAAAGCCCCCACATACAACTGACATCCTCGTCGGCCCCCTGGTGTCCTGCAGCAGCTGCAGCAGCAGCTGCAGCAGCAGCAGCTGCTGCTGCAGCTGTTGATATGGCTTGTAGAAGTGTAGCTGCGTGCATGCAGTACAGCTGTAGAGTATTGTTAAACACTGGGTAGCCTGCATGCAAGCAGAGCTGTTTGTGCTGTATGTACACCGCAACAATATCTATGAAGGAATGGAGGTGCAGCAGCAAC
>NW_013574756.1:10711-10892 GCF_000499745.2 Eimeria mitis | reverse complement strand
AAAAAAAAAAAAAAGAAAAAAAAAAAAGAAACAAAATGCAGTGTGCCCCCCTCTTCATCCCCCTCCTACTCCTCCCAGCTACTAAACTCAAATCTTGCTGCTACTATTGTTGTTGTTGCTGCTGCTGCTGCTGCTGCTGTTGCTTCTGCTGCTACTTGTGCAGCAGAAACACCTCAACAGC
>NW_013574756.1:10386-10550 GCF_000499745.2 Eimeria mitis | reverse complement strand
AAAAAAAATAAAAAAAAAAAAGTGAAGGCGTTCTCAGCAGGGGACAGCAGCACGAGCATCAGTAGCAGCAGCAGCAGCAGCAGCAGCAGCAACAGCAATAGCAGCAGCAGGAACAGCAGAAACAATAGCAACAGCAGCAGCAGCTTAGGCATGAAAATATATTT
>NW_013574756.1:10087-10286 GCF_000499745.2 Eimeria mitis | reverse complement strand
TTTTTTTTTTTTTATTTTTTTTTATAGACAAACAACGCTCTTCTGTTGGAGTGTACAGGGAGGGGGGGGGTCCAGTGCGAGCGCCCCCTGCATAGAAACGCCAGCATTTTGCATGCAAATAACCGTGAAAATATAAAAATAATAATTTAATTTAATTTAATTTAATTAAATTTAATTTATTTAATTTAATTTCAGCAGT
>NW_013574756.1:9681-10043 GCF_000499745.2 Eimeria mitis | reverse complement strand
GGGGGGGGGGGGGTCCAGTGCGAGCGCCCCCTGCATAGAAACGCCAGCATTTTGCATGCAAATAAACCTGAAACTATAAAAATAATTATTTAATTTAATTTAATTTAATTTAATTTAATTTATTTAATTTAATTTCAGCAGTTTGTGCAGCAGAAGAGGGCTGGGGGGGCTGCTGCTGCTGCTGCTGCTGCTGCTGCTGCTGCTGCTGCTGTCCATTGGCCCGGTCGCTGCTCGGGTGTATACAGAGGCGGTATGTATGTGTGTGTGTTTGTGTTAGAAATAAGCTGAAACGGATTGAAATTTAAATTAAAATAAATTAAAAAATAAAATAAAAATAAATTTATATTTCTTTTTGCTGCTGG
>NW_013574756.1:9322-9614 GCF_000499745.2 Eimeria mitis | reverse complement strand
GGGGGGGGGGGGGGCCCAGCACTCCATGCTGCATGCAAAAGGGAGATGAAGTCACTGAAAAAATTCTCCATTGCAGCAGCTTTGCATGCGGTGTACAGCAGAAGCCCCTACAGGGCCGCAGCAGCAGCACAAACACAGCAGCAACAGCAGCAGCAGCAGCAACAGCAGCAGCGGCTGCAGCAGCAGCCACATCCTACCGAAGACCCCAGATACAACTCCGCCCTTTAAGCCCCCTGGGATCGTCTGGTTGTTCCTGGAGACGATCCCAGGGGGGCGAGAGCCGAGCTGAGGC
>NW_013574756.1:0-9222 GCF_000499745.2 Eimeria mitis | reverse complement strand
AAAAAAAAAAAAAAAAAAAAAAAAAAAAAAAAAAAAAAAACACACACACACACACACACACACACACACAGAAAAAATGCATGCATGCATGCATGCATGCAGCTGCATGCAAAAAAGCAACAGAAACAACACCAGCTGCAGCAGCAGCAGCAACACAAACAGCAACTGTCTGTATTTATTTTTTTATATTATATTATATTATATTATATTATATTATATTATATTATATTATATTATATTATATTATATTATAAAATATTATATAATATTATATAATATTATATAATATTATATAATATAAAAAAAAAAAAAAAACAAAAAAAAAGTAAAAATTTTTATAAACTCACATCCTGTCTATTTCTTTCTGTGTCTTCATCGGTATCCTCTCCCTCGCTGCTGCTGCTGCTGCTGCTGCTGCAGTTTATGTCATTTTGCTGCTCAGATGTAAGCAGCCGCAGCAGCTTTTCGTCTCTCTCTGTCTCTATCTCCATTGCCCCTCTCCCCCGGGGGCCCCCCCGGGGGCCCCCCCTCACCTGCTGCACTATCTGCTTCGCCCGCAGCAGCCGCAGAGCAGCAAAGTCTGCGTCTGTGAGGAGACGCTCACCGCCACACGGCACTGCTGCTGCTGCTGCTGCTGCTGCTGCTGCTGCTGCTGCTGCTGGTGGTTCTGATGATGGTGCTGCTGCTGCTGCTGCTGCTGCTGCTGGTTCTGATGATGGTGCTGTTGCTGCTGCTGCTGCTGGTTCTGGTGATGCTGCTGCTGCAGCGGTGTCTCCTGCTGCAGTCTCCTGCTGCAGTTGGTTTTTCCTTTCTTTGTCTCCATCTGTCTCCTTTTCTTTATTTATTTTCTTTTCCTTCTTGCTCTCTGTTGCTTTCTCATCTGTCTCCTTTTTAGCTGTCTCCTTTCTTGTTTTTTTTTGTGTCTCTTTGTCTCCTTCTGTCTCTTCTTCTGCTTCGTCATCTGTCTCCTCTGTCTCCTCCTCCTCGCTGCTGTCTCCTTCTGTCTCCTCTTCTGTCTCCTCCTCTGTCTCCCCTTCTGTCTCTAATTCTATCTCTCCCTCTGTCTCTCCCTCTGTCTCTCCCTCTGTCTCTCCCTCTGTCTCCTCTTCTGTGTCTCCTTCTGTCTCTTCTCCTGTCTCCTCCCCGCTGTCTCCGTCTGCTGCTGCAACTCCGAGGGTTTGCTGCAGCTGCTCCTTTGTTTGCTTTTTTAAGGCTTCTAGCTGCGGCAGCAGCTGCAGCGTGGAGGAGACAGTTGAGGCCCCAAAGACAGGAGGAGACACCTGTACACCCCACAAAACCAAAGACAAGCAACTGTCTCCTTTGTCTCCTTTCTTGTCTCCTTTTGCTTCTCTGCTGCATCGCTTGCCTCCTTTCTGTCTCCTTTTCCTCCAGTGTCTCCTTCTTGCTGCTAAAAGGAGACAGTCGCTAGCAGACAGCAGCAGATGTTCTTGCTGCTGCTGCTGCTGCTGCTGTTGCTGCTGTTGCTGCTGTTGCTGTTTCTTATACAAGAGACAGAAAGGAGACAGAAAACCAAGAAGAGAGAAAAAAAAGAAAGAAGAGATATAAATACAAATGCAGCAACAAGTATGCAGAGCAACGAACCACGGAGACACCCAAAAAAGGAGACAATAAAAAAAAGAGACACCGACAGCCAAAAAAGGAGAAAACAAAGAAGCAGAGAAAACCAGAAAGAAAAAAAAAGGAGACAAAAAACAAAGACAGAGAGAAAGACACCACAACCCTAAGCAGAGATTAAAAAAAAAAAAAAGAGACATCAAAAAAAAAAAAAAAAAAAAAAAAAAAAAAAAAAAAAAAAAAAAAAAAAAAAAAAAAAAAAAACTTACATTGTCTCTTTGTATTTGTATAGCTGCTTCTTTGCCTAAGAAGGCCCTGGGTAGGAGTGTGGGGTGTATCTCTCTGTAGAGGTTGAGGAGACCCCGAGCAGCAGCGGAGACGCTTTTGCTGCGTTTATGTTTTGTATACTGCAGCAAGTCCCCCAGCAGCTCAGATGTCATACATAAAGGGTTACGGCTGCATATCTCCGTTATCTAACACGCAACACAAACCCTAAACCCTAAACCCTAAACCCTAAACCCTAGATATTTTATGGTATACACAAGGAAAAACCCATACAAGTGCAACCTAAGGGAGATTCTTACAGGATTAGGGGCTAGGGTCTAGGGTTTACGGCGTGTTGAGGGTTTAGGGTTTAGGGTTTGAGGTGTATAGAGGGTTTAGGGTTTAGGGTCTATTGTGTGTCGAGGGTTTAGGGTTTAGAGTTGAGGATAAGTTAAGGGTGTAAGATCTAGCATAGTATTTGTCTGCGTGCGTATGTGTTTAGCTTTCACAAAGCCCAGGGTTTAGGGTTTAGGGTTTAGGGTTTAGGGTTTAGGGTTTCGGGCGTTGATGCCGAGTGTAATAGCTTTTACAACTCCCAGGGTTTAGGGTTTAGGGTTTAGGGTTTAGGGTTTACTGCGTTGATGCCTAGAGTAATAACATCTTCTGTTTGTGTATCATTGACGAAGTTGTTTGCGAGGGTTTTGATTAAGGGTTTTATTTCTTGCGGGGGGACAGCTGCATGCACTGCGTTTGTGGTGATGGCTAGGAGAGAAGGAGACAGTCTCTGTGTTGGTTTTATATATCTTTCTATATAAATATAAAAATTAAATAAATAAAGTTTATGGTGAGATATCAAACGAGATAATAAATTCATAAACACCACACGAGTACTGAAACTCTCTCGTTGCTGACGAATACGAGCTGTATACACACACACAAACCCTAAACCCTAAACCCTAAACCCTAAACCCTAAACCCTAAACACTCACTCTGGCAAAAGGGCTAGTCGATGAAACAGGAACAAACACAAAGCACAAACCCTAAACCCTAAACCCTAAACCCTAATTTGAGAGAGGCTCGCAATGCTCGTTAACCCCTACCCAGGCACCTCCCGCGTAAACCCTAAACCCTAAACCCTAAACCCTAGACCCTAGACCATGCGCTGGAAACCCTAAACCCTACACCCTAAACCCTAAACCCTCGAGAAAGTACCGAAGAGTTTCTCTGCTAGTGCATGGGCGTCGTAGATATGATCCAGGATAGCAGCAGATGCAGTGACACCCCAGTGGTTCTGCTGCGCCTCTAGCCGCTGCTGCTTTCTCACCAAACGCTTCTGCATGCGTTGCTGCAGCAGCAAACATAAACCCTAAACCCTAAACCCTAAACCCTAAACCCTAAACACTTGGTATTTATTACAACAAACCAATCCACATAGAAAAAGAAGCAGAAAGAAAGAAAAAAAAAACACAGATATACACACACACACACACAGAAACACAACAGCTGACATAAACCCCAAACCCTAAACCCTAAACCCTAAGCGGCACAGCAGGACTAATAGCGATCGATATTGGGAGCAAGAGAAAGCAAAGAAGGAGACAGAAAAGGAGACGCAGAGACAGGAGACAAAAGGAGACACTCTCTGTCTCCTCAGCTGCAAAAAATATAGATAACAAGGCGTTGCTGCTGCTGCTGCTGCTGCTCTGCTGCTGCTGCTGCTGCTCTGCTGCTGCTGCTGCAGCAGCAACGGTCTCTTCCAGAGGAGGCTGTTTCGTGTTGGGGTGTATATTGACCTTTTGTTTTTTTAGTTTTCTCTTTGCTGCTAGCGTTTTCTTTGAGTGTATAGCGCTCTGCTGCTGCAGTTCTGCTGCTGCTGCAGCAGCAACTGCTTCCTCGTCTTCTTCTTCATCAGCTTGGATCGAGTGGCTCGCCTGCACTGCAGCAGCCTGTACAGCACCAACAGACACAAGACAGCAGCAGCTAGCTGGCTAGCTAGCTGGCTAGCTAGCTGGCTCGCTAGCTGGCTAGCTAGCTGGCTAGCTAGCTAGCTAGCTGATATAACTAGCTAGGACATCTAGGCACGCAGCTAGCAAGTAGCTAGCAGCTAGCCACCAGCATTCAACCAGTTAGCTACAAGCTAGCTACCAGCATTCTGTCAGCTAGCTACCAGCTAGCTGTCGGCTAGCTACCAGCATTATGTCAGCTAGCTATCAGCTAGCTGTCAGCTAGCTATCAGCTGGATATCAGCTAGCTCTCAGCTAGCTACCAGCTAGCTCTCAGCTAGCTACCAGCTAGCTCTCAGCTAGCTACCAGCTAGCTACCAGCTAGCTACCAGCTAGCTACCAGCTAGCTACCAGCTAGCTACCAGCTAGCTACCAGCTAGCTACCAGCTAGCTCTCAGCTAGCTACCAGCTAGCTATCAGCTAGCTCTCAGCTAGCTACCAGCTAGCTACCAGCTAGCTCTCAGCTAGCTACCAGCTAGCTCTGAGCTAGCTGTGAGCTAGCTATATCTAAACCCGTACCTGTATCTCTCCGAGTAAGAAGAGAGCGGCGCTGAGCGCGAGTCTGGCGTCTGCTGCTAGAGTGACAGCAGCAACAGCATTTACAATTTTTGCTGCTGCTGCTGCGTTTTTGTTTAACCCTTTTGAGCTGAGGTGTCTGTACACCTGAAATAAACAACAAAGAGAGAGACGAGCTGGCAGAGGAGAAGAACCACTCCTTAGTAAAGTAAATAAATGAGTTAATAAACAACTCCGAGACTGCATACATACCACACACACAAACCCTAAACCCTAAACCCTCATAAACCCTAAACCCTTATAAACCCTAAAATACAAAGATACTGCGAATGCTGTAAACCCTCAAACGCACAGCATCCTTCAGCACCCCTAAACCCTTAAACCCTAAACCCTAATAAACCCTAATAAACCCTAAACCCTTATAAACCCTTATAAACCCTAAACCCTAATAAACCCTAAACCCTGACTTGGTTGTTTGTGGTGGCTGCGAAAACCCTCGATACATCTTTTACTACGAAAGTCATCAGCCGCTGCCGCACAAATTTATCCCGCAGAGACAGCAGAGACAGGGCCTGCTGCAGCAGCTCCTCGCAGCTCAGCTGCAACCAACACAACAAACCCTAAACCCTAAACCCTAAACCCTAGGAAACCCTAAACCCTAGTAAACCCTAAACCCTCATAAACCCTAAGCCTTGTTTCGCCTGTGAAACACCCCAACACAACCCTCTTTACTCGCATCTACTACCCTCAAACAAAACAAAAATTCAGGGTTTAGGGTTTAGGGTTTAGGGTTTAGGGTTTGAGGACCATCTTCTTGCTTCTTAGAAGCAGCAACCCGTTCAGCAGCGCATGTCTCGTGGTGGGGTGGAGGTCTGTCTGCATCAGCATCTCTTTTATTGTCTCTTTCAGCTGGGTACAGGGTGAGGGGCCCCCTGGGGGCCCCCCAGGGGGGCCCCCCATGGGGCCCCCCAGTGGGCCCCCAGGGGCCCCCTCCTGGCCAGGAAAGGTATCTGGGGCAAACGCATCGAAGACGGGGGCCCCCTTGGGGGCCTCGGGGGCCCCCGAGGCCCAGGCATCATCAACTGCAGCACTGTAGCAAGGAGCTGTCTGCAGCAGCAGCAGCAGCAGCAGCAACAGCAGTAGCAGCAGCAGCAGCAGTAGCAGCAGCAGCAGCAGCAGCAGCAGCAGAGGCGGAAGCAGCAGATCCATTGTAAAGGGTTTGGAGGTGTGAGTAGGGTCTGATGGTGTATCTAGGGTTTAGGGTTTACGTGTGCTATGAACTTGGCTAGGGTTTGTAGCTTCCCCGTTCTAGTTATTTTTTAGGGTTTAGGGTTTAGGGTTTAGGGATTAGGGTTCACGTGAGCAAGGGACATAGCTAGGGTTTGTAGTTTCCTTTTTCTTTTTACTAGGGTTTAGGGTTTAGGGTTTAGGGTTTAGGGTTTACGTGAGCAAGGAACATGGCTAGGGTTTGTAGTTTTCTGGTGGGTCTGTAGGGAGTTATATTTAGGGTTTAGGGTTTACACGTGCTACGAGCACGGCTAGGGTCTGTAATTTCTTTTTTCTTTTTATTAGGGTTGAGGGTTTAGGGTTTAGGGTTTAGGGTTTAGGGTTTAGGGTTTACGTGAGCAAGGAACATGGCGAGGGTTTGTAGTTTTCTGGTGGGTCTGTAGGGTTGTTCTTTGAGGGCTGCGATCAAACCCTCGAAGTTCATCAGCTGCAACTTAAACTCTTCTTTGTATGCTTCTGGGTCTCTTTTTATTTTGTTCTGTACACAAACCCTAAACCCTAAACCCTAAACCCTAAACCCTAAACCCTAAACCCTAGAAATGATGCAAACCCTAAACCCTGAGATGTGGATAAGGCTCAAACCACAATATATAAATATTAAGGGTTTAGGATGAAGGCAAACAATACACCCAAATATAAACCCTAAACCCTAATACCCTATATATCAACAATATATATATATATANGGCAAACAATACACCCAAATATAAACCCTAAACCCTAATACCCTATATATCAACAATATATATATATATACAACAACACAAAACCCTAAACCCTAAACCCTAAACCCTAAACCCTAAACCCTAGAAAAAAGGGTTACCTGCAGCAACGCCAAAGAGATGACGGACTCATCCTGCTCCTCGTTAAGGCTCCCCATCTTGTCTAGAAGATTCTCACCGCTAAACCCTAAACCCTAAACCCTAAACCCTAAACCCTAAACCCTAAACCCTAGCAGTTGGGTTAGGAGCGGCCAGGTCGCCGCCTCCTCCCTGTTTCTGAGGTGTATGTACACCTCAGTTTTCTCTTTTTTATTTTTTTTTTTTTGTTGCTGCTATGGTGAAGGAAAGAGGGGAGAAGGCCGGGGGCGGGGGCCCCACAGCTGCAGGCCCGCAAAACCCTAAACCCTAAACCCTAAACCCTAAACCCTAAACCCTAGAGCCGCCAGGAGATCTAGAGCTAGAGACAATATTTAGGTGTAAATACAAAAAATAAATTAATTTATTTTTTTCGGTTAGATAGAGGAGACAAAGAAATACAGAAAGGTTAGGGTTGGGGCCCCTATGCAGCAGGCAGAGACAGAAGACCCTCAGATTAGGGTTTAGGGTTTAGGGTTTAGGGTTTAGGGTTTAGTTGTTATCCCTTGACACTTGAACTTTTCTGTATTGTTTTGAGTATTTTTAGGGTCTTCGTCTCCTCTATTCCTAAACCCTAAACCCTAAACCCTGGATTCTATGCTGAGGGCCCCAATCACTAAACCCTAAACCCTAAACCCTAAACCCTAAACCCTCTAACATCATCATTGAAATATTATGTGACGTTTGTACCTGTTCCTGTGCCTCCAACAACAAAACCCTAACCCCCAACCCCTAAACCCTAAACCCTAAACCCTAGACCCTAAACCCTAAACCCTAAACCCTAAACCCTCACGATGGAGGCGGAGGAGATATCTCTAGGGTTTATGGAGGAGGAGAGAAGAACCCCTCGGTGGTTTTTTCCTTCTAAGGTTGGGGGTTTGCCTCACTTTCATTTGCTGCCGCCGCCTGCTGACTTGTTCTGCGGTGTATGTACACCTCAGGTCCCCCTGTCTCTGCTCGTACAGGTGAGGGTTTAGGGTTTAGGGTTTAGGGTTTAGGGTTTTGGGGGGTTGGGGTTTGGGGGTTGAGGGTTAGGGATCTGATTTTGCTGCTGCAGCAGGTGATTCTACTGTTGCTGTTGCTGCTGCTGCTGCTCCTGTTGCAGCAGCAGCTGCTGCTGCTGCTAGCAGGAGAGCTGCTGCATTCCCTGCTGCTGCTGCTCCTATAGCTGCTGCAGCAGCAGCAGCAGTTTGCTGCTACGGTTGCTGTTGCTGCAGCAACCGCAGCACATCAACAAAAAGAAGTGCTGCGCTGCTGCTTCTGCTGCTGCTGCTGCTTCTGTTTCTCCTGCTGCTGCTACCATAACTGCTGCTGCTGCTCCTCCTACTACCTTTTCTCATATCTGCTGCTGCTGCTGCTGCTGCTGTGTTGCTTGTGCTGCTGCAGCTGTATGCACCTGTTGAGGACGGCCCGCCTGAATCGTTTCATCGTTGTCTTTATATATTTTGTTGTTTTGCTTGTGGTTTATATTTTCGTGGGGTGTCTGTACACCTCAGCAGAGACAACGAAGAATACCCCAGCTGTGCTGTCTCCACTTTCTTTTCTTCGAAAAAAGAATTCTGGTCTCTCTGGCAGCAGCAGCAGCAGCAGCAGCAGCAGCAGCAGCAGCTGCAGCAGCAGCAGCAGCAGCTGCTGCTGCAGCAGCGTGGACAGAAGGACAGAGAAGGGGAGGATAGAGGCAGCAGCAAATGCACGTATAGCGAGCAGCGGGCCTGCAGCAGCAGCTGCTGCGAGAAGAACGTAGACTTGAGGTGCTGCTGCTGCAGCAGCAGCAGGAGACAGCAGCAGCAGCAGCAGCAGCAGCAGCAGAAGAGGAAGAGGAGACAGACACCCCGGCGGTGCAGGATATAGATGAAATAGAATTTGAGAGAGAAGACACAGAGACAGACCAAAGGGGACTCCTCATGCTTGATGCTGCTCATATACAACGTAAACCCTAAACCCTAAACCCTAAACCCGTCGTTACATATATTCTGGAGCCCGTTTGTATGTGAATATGTTTCTTTCTCTTTCAATATTTTTAGGGTTTAGGGTTTAGGGTTTAGGGTTTAGGGTTTAGGGTTTGTTGTGTGCAGGGTTTCGTGTATTGCATGCTCGTTGTTTAAAAAGAGTAAAATTTGGGTCTGTGTTTGTCTCCTTGCCTGAGTTTCCTCTTGCTGCGGAGACAGAAGAATTGGGGTGTATAGGCAGCTCTGAAAAGGAGACACTTGATGCTGCTCTTAGTAGATTAGGTATAGACCAAGAAAATAAAAATAAAAATAAAAATAAATATAAAAATAAAAATAAAAAAACATTTGAGCATGAAGAAGAACTCTTTAGGAGATACCAAGAAACCATCAAGGAGACACCTGGTCAGTACTGCTGCTGTTGTTGCTGTTGCTGCTGTTGCTGCTGTTGCTGCTGCTGCTGCTGCTGCTGCAGTTGCTGCTGTGGCTGATGGTGTTCAGTGTTCTGTCGGTGTTCTATTTGTTTATTTATCATGTATTTATTTATACATTTATTTATTCATTTATATATTTATATATTTATATATTTATTTACTTATTTATATATTTATATGTTTATTTATCTATTTATATATCTATATATTTGTATCCATTTTTATATATATTCTTTTGTTCTATATTTGTCTATTTGTATGTCTATTTCTACATTTATATATTTGTACATATGTATATATATATATATATATATATATATATATATATATATATATATAT
>NW_013574755.1:2265-2763 GCF_000499745.2 Eimeria mitis | reverse complement strand
ATGAAGTTTATTTGGATTCCTGTAGGGCCGAAGCAGCTCGCTTACATCGTCCTAGGTTTGCAGTCCTACCTAGAATTGCGCTGAATTGACTGGGCATGAGAACAAGCGCCCTTACCACGAATGGTGTCCCTATACTTTTACAGGGCAGCTACTTGCCGTCTTGCTGGCTAACCAGGGCCGATATCGGCGTTGCATCGCCATGTACGAGGCTGTAATCCGCAACGCATTTATCAGGTATGCAAAACATCGGGCGGGCCGCATAGTCTAGCAGATTAAGGAAAGTTGGAACTACTTCTGTGGGCTTGCGTGCGACTGGGTTGGTGTTCAGGTTGACTCACAAGCCCTCATTGCGCCGATACAGACCTGACAACGAGTTTTCAAGGTGAAGCATGGCTTAACCACGCATTTCAAGTCGTATCTGCAGATAGGAGTGGCATTTACGTGTGTCGTAATTCATAGCAGGGCCATCACGCACTCCCTGTTGCCATCAAGTCCCTT
>NW_013574755.1:1618-2163 GCF_000499745.2 Eimeria mitis | reverse complement strand
CAATAAACAGGTTTTTCACGAAGGTCAAGTTTGTTTTGCCCAGCCTAGACGACGAGCAGGCCTTAGTGTCTCTGAATAACCAAAGAAATGCACCGACATCTGGAGATCCAGATCTGCGTAAGCGCTCCCACTCCGTATTTCGTCGACGAAGCGAATGCACTGACTCTATCCATTGCCATGTGTACTTTTGGCTTCCATAGTGTATGCATACTCCCGCTGTCTAGTGCGTGCCGCCTACTGCAACAGGCACTTCACTAAAGGCCGCTGAGCCGCCCCACTTATCCACTTCAAGCGCCAGTGAAGCTAAACCAGGAACAGGGGACGAGAAGCATGACAATGCATCTCCCCCCGCACAAAAGGATATTTCAAAAGCAAATATGATCCAGCTGGACCCTACGGATCATCCTATATTTCGTAAGCATGAAGTACAAGCTAGTAGATAGGGAATGGACAGACTATGTCTCCCGATCTTGAGGTCCAAGTAGAGCTTTATATGTGTCAGAATATAGAATATGGCTGGTAATAAACATACTTGCTCTCGCCTG
>NW_013574755.1:0-1372 GCF_000499745.2 Eimeria mitis | reverse complement strand
CACAGTGCCTCCAGGGCCTGAGCACTAGAGAAAATGTGGGGGCATGCAGTTGGCGCATTGCATAACATTTAACATTTAGACCTTGCATCTAACTTTGCCCATTAACTCAAATAAGTTTGGTGTTTTGCAGGCTTCAAAAATGTTTCTTACGACGTATTTCAGACCGCCTGTACAAAGTCTGGGGGAGATATTACTTCCCATTCTTTTTTAACATGGCTGTTGGACCATTCCGGCACGTGAGACTTTTTCCTCTCCTCAGCTCCTGCTTCGTTGAAGCATCCCGTGAAAATGGGCCTGCTAAACCCTTCGGGGTGACAGCTCGTTGCTTGTGTAGTATGTTCCCAGTACACGCCAGACACAGATGGTGGCTTTGCAGTCGTTTTTTTGACTTTCTGAACAGGTCAGCGTTGCAGGTTATGGAGTACATCGAGCACTACCCCTACAGAATCCCCAAGGAGGATCTTTTCGACCAAGATAGTGATGTTATATTCTTGCTGTGCCATCCGAGTAAGGGCACACTGCGTTAGTGCACGCGGTTGTCAAAAGTGGCAGCAGTTAGACCTCTCTTCGAGCTCACGACAACTCATTTATACTTCTGTTTGGTGCAGCCGGAAGAGAAAACAAAGGATCTGCTTGCAGTGGCTGCATAATGGACCGCTATCTGGGGCACTTATTGGCGAAATCGGAAGCAGCAGTTTCCAACGCATGCCAGCTCATCCTGTCAGGTCCGTACAAACCAGAGCACTCAAATGTTACCGATAGGCGCATAATAAAAGCTAGTATATACAGCGTACCGCACAGAAAACACTAATTGGATTCTAGTTTGAAGTGATGATGGGGCCCCAAATGGCGAAGTACCTCCTTTTCTGGGCGGCTATGATGCATTCCACAGGTGACGCCAGAAGGCTCTCAGCAGTTGCCCAATCTTATTCGTTTCCCTTGGAAAAGCTCAACAGGGCAGTATGCAGGCTCAAAGTAATACTGCTGATGCTAGGAAAGTATGCACTCGCCCCCCTTGACCGACCCCTATGTAAATGCCACCCCAAGGTTCCTCGTTCAGTAGGGCACACCATCTGTATTCGGTTTTGAGACTTCAGGCTAAGGGAAAAGAGTGTACAAAATGAAAAGAAAGATGAACCTGATACTCGCGATCTCTTCAAACGGTAACCTGAACGAAGCATGTAGAAGGATGCGGGGCGGGGGGAAGGCGGGGTTCTGGTTGTGAACGAAGCTTTCCTGCTGGGATCGAGATGAAATGCAGCGTTCCGCTCATCCGTGCACATTTACGTACAAATTTTTGATTTGCAGGCAATCAGTTGACCACGGGTTGACGAGCCAGCAGCTGGAAGAGACCGTTAAAATTGGAGGAAGT
>NW_013574754.1:2271-3123 GCF_000499745.2 Eimeria mitis | reverse complement strand
GCTGCTGTTGCTGCTGCTGCAGGTCCGCTATCTGAAGCTATATCTACCCCTAGTGATTCTCCTGCTGTTGCTGCTGCTGCTGCTGCTGCTGCTGCTGTGCTGCAGCAAGACATCCGCACCTGGAGAAGGTAAGAGGCCTGAAGGTCGCTGTGGGGCTCAGTGAAGTGCAGCTGCTGCTGCCGCAGCCTGCTGCTGCTGCTGCTGCTGCTGCTGCTGCTTAGTTGGTGCTGCAGCCAGCGACGCTGCGAAGCAACGAAGACGTATGCTACGTGCTGCTGCTGCTGCTGCAGTTTGCTGCTGCTGCTGCTGCTGCCGCTCAAGCAGCTGCTCGGGGAGATATCGGTCCTCTCTAAATACACTGCAACCAAAAGACAGCAGCAGCAACAGCAGCAGCAACTGCAGCAGCAGCAGCAGCAACTGCAGGAGCAACGGCAGCAACGACTGCAGCAGCAGCACTAACTACTGCAGCAGCAGCACTAACTACTGCAGCAGCACAAACTGCAGCACCAACTGCAGCAGCAGCACCAACTGCAACAGCAGCACCACGGCAGCAACAGCAGCAGCATCAACAGCAGCAGCAGCAGCAGGAACAGCAGCAGCAGCAGCAGCAGCAGCAGCAGCAGCAGCAGATGGAGTTACCTTTTTGTCTTCTGAATCTCTCGGAGAGCCCGAAGGTCCTTAGGTCCGTACACCCCAGCAGCAGCGGCACATTCGTCCCTTCCTGCAGCAGCAGCAGCAGCAGCAGCAGCGGCAGCAGCAGCAGCAGCGGCAGCAGCAGCAGCAGCGGCAGCAGTTGGAGGCAGAAGTGGATCTTCTGCTGCTGTTGAGAGAGCGCAATCATGGTGTAGTGGT
>NW_013574754.1:1777-2012 GCF_000499745.2 Eimeria mitis | reverse complement strand
GAGGCAGAAGTGGATCTTCTGCTGCTGTTGAGAGAGCGCAATCATGGTGTAGTGGTTGCTGCTGCAGCAGCAATAGCAGCAGCAGCAGTAGCAGCAGCAGCAACAGCAGCAGCAGCAATAGCAGCAGCAGCAACAGCAGCAGCAGCAAAAGCAGCAGCAGCAGCAAAGATTACCTCAACGATACGGAGTGTGAGGGTGCAGGGTGCTGGCGTTGCTGCTGCTCCTGCTGCTCCTC
>NW_013574754.1:1284-1677 GCF_000499745.2 Eimeria mitis | reverse complement strand
TACGGAGTGTGAGGGTGCAGGGTGCTGGCGTTGCTGCTGCTCCTGCTGCTCCTCCTGCTGCTGCTGCTGCTGCTGTTGCTGCTGCTGCAGCAGGCACAACTAAGAAGGAGAAGAAGCGGAAGGGGATGCTGGAGGAGACAGAGTAAGCAGGAGACCTGCTGTAGCTCCAGCCACTTGCTGCAGCAGCAGCAGCAGCAGCAGCAGCAACAGCAGCAGCAGCAGCAGCAGAAACAGCAGCAACAAAAGTAGGAGCAGCAGCAGCAGAAGCAGCAGCAGCAGCAACAGCAGCAGAAGCAGCACACAGCACATTCGTCAAGAGAGATCTCCGCCTTGTGGAGCTGCTGCTGCTGTTGCTGCTGCTGCTGTTGCTGCTGCTGCTGTTGCTGCTGCTGG
>NW_013574754.1:593-1184 GCF_000499745.2 Eimeria mitis | reverse complement strand
AGAAGCGGAAGGGGATGCTGGAGGAGACAGAGTAAGCAGGAGACCTGCTGTAGCTCCAGCCACTTGCTGCTGCGTGCATGCATGAATCTCACCAGACTGAGCAGTCCATTCAACTGCAACACGGGGTCCTGCTGCTGCTGCTGCTGCTGCTGTTGCTGCTGCTGCATCTGCTTCTCGCCTGAGGCCCTTAACGCAGTGTATGTACACCACAAACATGAAGGCGTCAGCTGGAGCCTCTTGCTGGTGCTGCTGCTGCTGCTGCTGCAGCAGCTGCTGCTGCTGCTGCAGCTGCTCCTGTTTCGCCATCGGCCACAACTTCTGCTGCTTCTGTTGCTGCTGCTGCTGCTGCTGCTGCTGCTGCTGCTGCAGGGTTGCTGCTAGCTGCAGCTGGAGTCCTGGGTGTATGTGCACATCCATAGTATGTTATCGTCTAGCTCAACAAGAGCAACAACATTGTGTGCTGCAGTTGCTGCTGCTGCTGCTGCTGCTGCTGCTGCTGCTGCTGCTGGGGGGTTCGCCTCTCTGCAGCAGCAGCAGCAGCAGCTCTCCAGCAGCCATGAGCTTCTATGGCGCTGTCTTTAGAGGATCAGC
>NW_013574753.1:1128-2696 GCF_000499745.2 Eimeria mitis | reverse complement strand
CAAATTTCATTTCAGCTATCCCAGAGCCCTCTGAAGACATGCCCAACAACCGTGAAGCAGCAGCAGCAGCTGCTGCTGCTGCAGCTGCTGCTGCTGCTGCTGCTGCTGCTGCTGCTGCAGATGAGGAAGACAAGCAGCAGCAGACAAGCACCGCGGATGGAGCTGCTACAGAGGCAGCAGCTGCAGCAGGTGGTGCAGCAGCTGCTGCTGCTGCTGCAGACGAGGCAGCAGCAGCAGCAGATGAAGCAGCAGCAGCAGCAGACGCGGCAGCAGCAGCAGCAGATGAGGCAGCAGCAGCAGCACGACCACGTGTATCAGACGATGCAGCAGCAGCAGCAGCAGCAGCACCAGCAGCAGCAGCAACTGAAACAGCAGCCGCATCAACAGCTGCTAGCGAAGCAGCAAGGGCAGCAGATGCAGCAGCAGCAGCAGCAGCAGCAGATGCAGCAGCAGCAGCAGCAGCAGAAGCAGCAGCAACAGCAGCGGATGATGACGATGCAGCAGCAGCAGCAGCAGATGATGAGACAGCAGCAGAAGGTAGCCATACCCAACTCTCTGAAGCTGATGAAACCCCACGAGACCCCAGCAGCAGCAGCAGCAGCAGCAGCAGCAGCAGCAGCAGCACAGGGTACAGTTTGTACGCTAGCCGCTTAAGCTGTGGCGAAGACAGCAGCAGCAGCAGCAGCAGCAGCAGAAACGTCGACAGCAGCAGCAGCAGCAGAGCAGGGATCGTCCCCTCAACACGTAAGAAAGAAACCAGCAGCAGCAGCAGCAGCAACAGCAGCAGCAGCAGCAGCAGCAAGAGCCGAATCAGAAGCAGCAGCAGCAGCGAGAGCAGCAGCAGCAGTGCATACGAGCGCCCGACAAGCGGTAAGTGTACTGGTAGGAGCAGCAGCAGCAGCAGCAGCAGCTGCAGCAGCAGGTGCAGCAGCAGCAGCAGCAGCAGCAACATAGATGCCTGGATTGAGGGGCTGTGCAGACAGCCCCCCGTGCTGCTGCCAGAAGAAGATGTTTTCTTTGTTTGTGAAAAAGTTAAAGAAATTCTCATGGGTACGCAAACCCTAAACCCTAAACCCTAAACCCTAAACCCTAAACCCTAAACCCTAAACCCTAGATAGTAAACCCTAAAT
This sequence comes from Eimeria mitis, assembly GCF_000499745.2. Taxonomy (NCBI): domain Eukaryota; phylum Apicomplexa; class Conoidasida; order Eucoccidiorida; family Eimeriidae; genus Eimeria; species Eimeria mitis. The sequence continues at coordinate 1,566 of NW_013574753.1, read as the reverse complement.
TGTAAACCCTAAATAATAAATAATAAGTAATGAATAATAAATGAGAAATGATATGGAATTAATAATAAACAATAAACCCTAAACCCTAAACCCTAAACCCTAAACCCTAAACCCTAGTTTTGTTCTGTCTCGTCTTTGTTTCTTTTTCTGTTTGCTGCTGAGTTCCTCTCAGCGCTCCTCGGTGTCTTCATTTTTGTTTGTTTATCTTTTTGTTTTTTTATTTATTTTTGTTTTTTTATTTGTTTTTGTTTTTGTTTTTGTTTGTTTTTGTTTCTGTTTTTGTTTGTTTTTGTTTTTGTTTGTGTTTGTCTGCCTCTCTCTCTCTTCTGCGCTGATTGACGTATTATATTTATTATAAAACAAACAAGATAAATAAAACAAAATAAATAAAATAAATAAAACAAAATAAATAAAATAAATAAAAAAATAAACAAAATA
>NW_013574753.1:0-1059 GCF_000499745.2 Eimeria mitis | reverse complement strand
AAAAAAAAAAAATATGTGGTGTGTGTGTGTGTAGAGGAGAACGCGGTGCAGCCAGTGAGTGGTCCAGTGGTCATATGTGGTGACCTTCATGGTCAGTTAGAGGATTTATTATTTTTTATAAAAATTTTTGGTGTAAGAGAAGATAAAAAGTATATATTTTTGGGGGATTATGTAGACCGAGGAAGAAACTCAATAGAAACAATAATACTTTTATTTTTATATAAAATAAAACACCCACATAAATTTATTCTTTTGCGGGGGAACCATGAAACTAAACAAGTATGTTCGGTGTATGGTTTCTATGATGAATGTTTATATAAATATGGTAGTGTAAATGTGTGGGGTTTTTGTTGTTCTGTATTTAATTTTTTTAGTGTTTCTTGTATTGTTGAGCTGTCTGTACACTGCGTGCATGGTGGTTTGTCTCCTTATATATTATATATAGATGACATAAGAACACAACAACAAAAAGGAAATAGTATAAATATAAATATACATATCAATGATCTTCTTTGGGGTGATCCATCACCATATATAAAATATTGGGGCCCTAACCCTAGAGGTGCTGGGTTTATATTTGGCGCTGCAGCAGCAGCTAGGTTTTTATATACAAACAACCTGCTGCTGCTGGTGCGCTCCCACCAGCTAGCTGTATACGGGTTCAACTATCCTTATATAGATTCTTCTTTTTATAATGTTCTTACTATATGGGGGGCCCCAAACTACTGCTACCGCTGCAACAACCTAGCTGCTGCTTTATATATAGATTCGCTGCTGCAGCAGCATCTATATATATATAAACACAACCAACCTCTCTCTTTCTTTTCTCTCAATAATATTAATTATAATAAAAATAATTATTTTTATGATGATGATGATGATGAGGGAGAGGGAGAGGGAGAGGAAGAAGAAACAGAAAAAAAATATATACTTTATAAACATAAACACACTACAACCCCACCCTTAAGCAACGCTTGCGCCTCGCAGTACTTCGCCTGATATGTACACGTGTTTATTTATATTTATATTTATATATATATATATATATATATATATATA
>NW_013574752.1:2693-2765 GCF_000499745.2 Eimeria mitis | reverse complement strand
CACACCTGATACCGACCAGGGTAAATGTATGCATTCACATAACGTTTAGCGGCCGTCCCCAACAGCCGGAAC
>NW_013574752.1:2282-2419 GCF_000499745.2 Eimeria mitis | reverse complement strand
AGATCCCTTCAAATAGGCCTGGAGACGAAGTCAAGCGAGACACCTAAACATACTTCATCTCAGCGGGGCTGTGGGAGACGAGGGAGAGCTCCCGAATGGTCTGCGCATGCCCAGGAAAAATGGTAACTGGAGCTGGT
>NW_013574752.1:1768-2006 GCF_000499745.2 Eimeria mitis | reverse complement strand
CACAAAACGCAAACTCACAGGCGTCTTCCGGTAGCAAGACGGAGATGTGACGGGGCAATCATTGTAGCTGAAGCTGTAGCTGATGCTACGGTTTAAGACCTCCCAATTGATGTCGCCCAACGCTCAAGCGCCCCTAGAAGAGGTGACGAAGGGCTCCCGTGTATCAAAGTGCATTCATGACTTCGACTAATAAGTATGAGTAAACATGCGTCGCGCAGGATGGTGCCATTTAGTGCAC
>NW_013574752.1:0-1556 GCF_000499745.2 Eimeria mitis | reverse complement strand
GCGTGAATTCAGACTATGAACTCGGCAAAAGATATTGCTCAGCATACGGCCGGTGGCGACCCACACAACGCGCGTGCTTGGAACAGCTCCAAGCACGTTAGACACGCTTCTCATCAGAGTCGTTCTACTCTCGACACAGCCCGGAAAAAAAACCGAGGCTTCCGCAGACCGTCGTGATTGTAGAACTTAGTTCATCCTTAAGATACGCAGATAACAGATACGCACTACACATGTTGATTATTCGACCCATTAATGTCAGAGTTTTCGCATCCACACTTTGTCTTATATTCAGAACAGGTCTGTGGAAAACGCATTTCATCTTCCAAGGGCCATTCCGCAAAAGCACGGCAATGCGTACATTTGTACATTAGTGACAGCTACAAATTCCATCAAGATGTAGGGCTGCTCAGAAACAGTTTCGAAATCGTTCGCCATCTCCTTTCTAGCGTTAAGGCGCTTCCGATGGGGAAAGAAATTTCTCATCAGCCGAAGCCTACACACAGCAAAAGCTATCCGGTTGTCTTCTGGCTCCCTTCAGCTTCAGAATCATTCGGTAAACCGCAGGCATTGGAACAAATCAGCAAACAAAAAACAGCCGATACCAGAGAGTACCACACCTTATTGTGTGCAAAACACAGCCTCAGTCAAAGAAGCATTTTCTGATCATTAAAGCCGCTTCACCTTAGAGGTGTCAGTTGCTTCTTTCATCCTGCTGGCAGGTAGCACGGCACAGGCCTTTTGTCTCCAGCACTCAAACGCTGACGCGACACAAACGAACATTCCCCCACACCTGCTACATGCATTACTTCTCAACTTGCCGTCAGAGTTCAATCACCCATGCACATGAAATTGCTTTTTTAAATGCTTCGCGGCGACAATGCACTCAGATAAAATGCTAACATCAGCTTTTCAGACGCAAATTACCCGAAATAGCATTGTGATCATCCCTAGCTAACGCCGCTGCGTTCAGCAAGCCGACTTTAACCAGCATACGGCTTTCTCCACTTCTCCCAGCCCCAAACAGCCGCATGGTGCAGCCCCGCGTACACCGATGCATGCCCTGCAAAAACGGTATTCAAGCGTGGGCGAATGGGGGGAGACTGCCACTTCACGATGGTATTTTCGGTCAACACAGAATGTCTCGAATGAGTTGACGAGCATTCAAGCAAAGCCAATACCAACGGGAATCTACGAACACTACAGCGCTGCAACCGGCGTTCAATGCTACGAAACACAACGTTTCTTCTTCTGTGCCAAAAGCCACTCCCTACTTATCCATAGCTGTATTGTCCATAGTTCTGTCATCTCATTGAGTTGCCGCGTTGCATCAACTGTTAATTTGGCAGGAGAGTACGTCATCCAGGATCTCCACACGTCCAGCAACGAATAACTGTACCGAACTGCCGGGCTGTCCATGGCGTGGAAAGGACCAATCAAGAGGACAGACGGGAAGGCATGCGGGAATACTGTCCCTAGCACTACAAGGGCGACGAATGCGGAAGTAGCGCAAACCGCCTCTGACCAAGCTAGGCTATCTGTAGATACACAGGTATGAT
>NW_013574751.1:1292-2855 GCF_000499745.2 Eimeria mitis | reverse complement strand
TATATATATATATATATATATATATATATATATGTAGAGAGAGAGAGAGATAGAGACAAGTATAGAGATAGAAAGATTACTGCATGCTCTGATGGCATTTGCATGTTTGTTGTTTTTCTTTTTTTCTTTTTTTTTTGTTTGTCTCTATAGCGAGGGGGGGACCTCTCAGGTGTATAGGCAGGTAGAGGGTGTTGTGTTTTCTTTTTGTTTCGCTGCAACAGCTGATAGTATAGCCCCTGAAAGTATATAAAAATAAATTATAATAATATATAATAATATTTATTTTTATTTATTAAAATTATATTTATAATAAAAAACACAAGCTGCTGCATGCAGTGCATCTGCGGCTGACTTGAATGGCCGGGAGAAAAGGAAATAAATACAACAGATTGCGGCCTGAATATAACACAAAATGTTTGTTTGTATTTATATTTATATTTTCTATTTATATTTATATATTTATATTTATATTTACATTTATATTATATTTATTATATTTATGTTTATATTTATATTTATATTTATATTTATATTTATATTTATATTTATAATTATAATTATATTTACATTTATATGTACATGTATATTGATATTGATGTTTATATGTATATTTATATTTACATTTATATGTATAAAAATAAATATTAATTTAATATAGTTTTATATAAACCCACCTCTCAATCAGCGACAACAACCCCTATTTATATTTATATTTACATTTATATGTATATTTATATTTATATTTATATTTATATTTATATTTATATTTATATTTATAAAAATAAAAATTAATATAGTTTTATATAAACCCACCTCTCAATCAGCGACAACAACCCCTATTTATATTTATATTTACATTTATATGTATATGTATATTTATATTTATATTTATATTTATATTTATATTTATATTTATATTTATATTTATAAAAATAAATATTAATTTAATATAGTTTTATATAAACCCACCTCTCAATCAACGACAACAACCCCTATTTATATTTATATTTATACTTATATGTATATTTATATTTATATTTATATTTATATTTATATTTATATTTATATTTATATTTATATTTATAAAAATAAAAATTAATATAGTTTTATATAAACCCACCTCAATCAGCGACAACAACCCCTATTTATATTTATATTTATACTTATATGTATATTTATATTTATATTTATATTTATATTTATATTTATATTTATATTTATATCTATATTTATATTTATAAATATTAATTTAATATATTTTATATAAACCCACCTCTCAATCAGCGACAACAATCCCTATTTATATTTATATTTATACTTATATGTATATGTATATGTATATTTATATTTATATTTATATTTATATTTATATTTATATTTATATTTATATTTATATTTATAAATATTTATTTAGTATAGTTTTATATAAACCCACCTCTCAATAAGCGACAACAACCCCATCATATGCAGAGCATAAGCAGTACCCCACCCTTGCGCTACAACTAAACATTTGTTTGTTGCAGCCGCCTGAAATATAAATAAATATAAACTTAATAAATTATT
>NW_013574751.1:731-1192 GCF_000499745.2 Eimeria mitis | reverse complement strand
TATATATATATATATATATATTTTTTTTTTTTTTTTAAATAAAGAGAAACACCCACAGAAAAACCCAAAATTTTCTGCGTCAGCTCCTTTCTTTGCGGCTCTCCTACAATATACAAGAGGCTACAAAAAGAGGTAAATTAATAATATAAATAAATAAAACAAATATAATTATATAAAAAAATATAAATAAATAAAACAAATATAAAAAAACAAATATAGTTAAATACACGAAATGCAAGTAAACACAACAAATGCAAATGAACGTAATAAACACAACTAAACACAAAAAATAAACTAAACACAGAAAAAACAACTAAACACAACAAATACAACAAAACACAATCAAAACATCTAAACAAAACATATAAAACTAAAAACAAAAAATAAAATATAAAGCTCACCTTGTTTGTGAGTTTACTGGTATCTCCGAAATGCATCCTTTCTGCATCTGCATATTGCAT
>NW_013574751.1:543-691 GCF_000499745.2 Eimeria mitis | reverse complement strand
AAAAAAAAAAAAAAAAAAAAAAAAAAAAAAAAAAAAAAAAAAAAAATATATATATATATATATATTTAATTGAATATTACTTTTTTTAATGGATATATTTACTTGTATTTGAGAAAGTTGCAGAAAAGAAATAAACTGTTTTATGTTT
>NW_013574751.1:0-498 GCF_000499745.2 Eimeria mitis | reverse complement strand
TGTTTTTTTTTTTTTTTTTTGGTGGAAAGCTGCAACAAATAGATTCATTTTCTTCTTTTTCATCGATATTTTCTTCACTTATTTCTGCTGCAAAACTTCTACGCAAAAATATACGGTTGCTGCAACACGAATCCCCTCCTGCTGCTCCTGCTGCTGCTGCTGCTGCTGCTGCTGCTGCTGCTGTTTTTTTTTCGGGTGTATATGCAGCTCCGGTGAATTCAAACGGCGGGGTAACAAATGCGGGAATTTCTTTTCTTTTTTCTGTGTATACAGCATAATATTATTTTATATTATATAAATAATATTAATATTATATAATAATATAATATTTTAATTAATTTAATATTATTTTTGTATTTGTGAAGAATTACGAAAAGAGAAAAGAGGAAGGTGTTTATATTTCTCCTTGAACAAGAACGACGGCGGCTGCATGCATATTTTTTTTTTTTTTTTTTTTTTTTTTTTTTTTTTTTTTTTTTCCCTTTTTTTTTTTTTTTT
>NW_013574750.1:2736-2856 GCF_000499745.2 Eimeria mitis | reverse complement strand
TGCTGGTGCTGCTGCTGCTGCTGATTCGCCGATGGGCGCAGAGGCCCCCACAGCCCATGGTGGCTTCTTCCATACAGCCTGAAGAGAAATAAAAAAAAAAGAAAAAAACTAAATTTAATT
>NW_013574750.1:1793-2419 GCF_000499745.2 Eimeria mitis | reverse complement strand
CAGCAGCAAGCCCCTGAGTAAGCAGCAGCAACAGAAGAAACAGAAACAGCAGCATCAGCAACAGAAACACAAACAGCAACAGCAGCAGCAGCAGCAGCAGCAGCAGCGGCAGCTCGGGAACCCTGCTTCCTGCTGCTGCTAGGGTGTCTGTACACCTCAATAAGAGGCCTAATTTGAGTTGCAAGAAGGAAAAGAATATAAAAAAAGATAGATGAAATAAAAAACAAAACACAATTGAAATAAAACATTCTGCTTACTTCTGCTGCTGCTGCTCCCCCCACCGCAAGTACAAGAAGCCCGTTACGCTGCAGCTGCTCGAGAGCAGCAGCAGCAGCAGCAGCAAACTGTTTTGCTTCTGCTGTATCGATAGCAACCCAAATAGAATTATAATTCGAAGAAGAAACTTCTTTTTGTTGCAAAATAAAAGATAAAGGATGTACAGATGCAGCAGCAGCAGCAGCAGCACCAGCAGCCTCACGCAACAAGGATTCTGCTGCTGCAGGCTGGTGGCTGCCGAGCAGCAGAAGAGAAGAAGAAGAACTCATGAGAAAGAGGAAAGAAGAAAGCAGCAAAAAAAAAGAAAAAAAATACAAAAAGAAACACAGAAACGAAGCAACAAAAAGATG
>NW_013574750.1:287-1630 GCF_000499745.2 Eimeria mitis | reverse complement strand
GAAAGAGCTCGCGTCGCAGTCGGCGGGGGGAGGGGGTGTAGATGCTCAGCACCAAAATGCATTAAACAAAGTAAATAAGTAAACAAATAAATAAACAAATTATTTAAATATAATTTATTTATTTAAACACGAAAGAATATAACAGAAGCCGACGAAACCCAAAGCCCCGTTGTTCATATACCTAGCAGCAGCAGCAGCAGCAGCAGCAGCAGCAGCAGCAGCAGCAGCAGTGGCAGCAGGCGGAAGAGGAAGAACAGCAGCAATATGAGCTATTGAAGCATTTATATTATTTTCTTTTTTTTCTTTTTCTTTTTTTTTTATTAACAGAATAACACCAACCACACTCATCTCCTTCTTGCATGCGTACACCTCAACCACTGCTGTGCCTGCGCCGCTCCCTAGGGGCCCCCGTACGTAGCAGCAGCAGCAGCAGCAGCAGCAGCAGCAGCAGCAAGACCAGACCTTCGCAGCAGCAGCAGCAGCAGCATCTCATGAGCTTCGGTTGACTCATTGTAAACTTCTTCGTTCCCTCTGCTTTCTCTCCTCAACCAGACGAGGGGCCCCAGGGGCCCCCAGGGGGCCCCCCAGCCCAAGCAGACAGCAGCAAACACCAGCAGCACAGCAGCAGCAGCAGCAGCAGCAGCAAGAAACCAGGGAGTACTGCTGCTGCTGCTTCTAAGCTTGCAGCAATGGTCACCAGCGCCGCAGCAGCAGAGAGACGCAGACACATGCACACACACCTTGCTGCTGCGCCTGAGTCCAGCAGCAGCAGCAGCAGCAGCAACAGCAGCAGCAGCAGCAGCAGCATCCGCCTTCTGTCATCACTTCATTTGATTCCGCGTGGTTTCTGTATGCGTCCGAGGATGTTGCTGTTTCTGCTGCTGCTGCTGCTGCAGCAGCTGCAGCAGCAGCAGCAGCCTGTGGATGCAATAGTATGCGAGATAGATGCACGGGAGGGTTTAGAAGCAGCAATAGCATCAGCAGCAGCAACAGCAGCAGAAAGGCAGCAGATGATGCGCATGCTGCCGCTCTGTAGGGTCCCCTATCTCGTCAACTCGCAGCTACCCCCCAAAGATGTACCCCACGTAGGAATGGAAAAAGGAGGCAAGATCTCTCGCTGCTGCTGCTGCTGCTGCTGCTGCTGCCGCTGCTGCTGCTGCTGCTGCTGCTGATGCTTCCGTTGCTGCTGTTGCTGCTGCTGCTGCCCCTGCTGCTGCTGCTGCTGCTGCTGCTTAGGTTGTTGCTGTTGCTGCTGCTGATGCTGTTGCTGTTGCTGCTGCTGATGCTGTTGCTGCTGCTGATGCTGATGCTGATGCTGTTCCTGCTGCTGCTGCTGCTGTTGC
>NW_013574750.1:0-187 GCF_000499745.2 Eimeria mitis | reverse complement strand
CTGCTGCTGCTGCCCCTGCTGCTGCTGCTGCTGCTGCTGCTTAGGTTGTTGCTGTTGCTGCTGCTGATGCCCCTGCTGCTGCTGCTGCTGCTGCTGCTGCTTAGGTTGTTGCTGTTGCTGCTGCTGCTGCCCCTGCTGCTGCTGCTGCTGCTGCTGCTTAGGTTGTTGCTGTTGCTGCTGCTGATGC
>NW_013574749.1:2056-3039 GCF_000499745.2 Eimeria mitis | reverse complement strand
GTCGCATGCAGGTGCAGCACAAGCTAAACTAGAATATATACAAAACCCTTCTGCTGCTGCTGCTCTTGCTGCTGCTGCTGCTGCTGCTGCTGCTGCTGCAGAGGAGGGGGAAGCTGCAGCACGCAGGCTGCTGCCGCTTGCTACAGGGTACGCCTCCAAGCCGATCGGGAAACCCTCAGGAGCCCCTCTGCTGCTGCTGCTGCTGCTGCTGCTGCTGCTGTTGCTGTTGCTGCTGCTGCTGCTCCAGGTTACGGTGTATACACGATTAAAACCAAAGGGGAAGAGACAGCAGCGAATAACATGCGGGATGAGCAGCAGCAAAGTCTCTGCTGCTGCTGCTGTTGCTTCTGTATCCCCTGCCTGTGTAGACGTTGTTGCTGCTGCTGCTGCTGCTGCAGGTGCTGCAGCAGCAGCAGCAGCAGCAGCAGCAGACACGCAGCAAATAGCAGCTTCTCTACAAGAAGCAGGCAGCCGCATAACAAGAGGCAGAGAAAGAGGAGAGGGGACAGAGGGACAGAAGAAGAGACCCAGCAGCAGCGAGGCAAAGGCAGAGCTGAGGAGACACCTGAAACAGCAGCAAAAGGAGACACATGAGGCCCCACACAAACTCAGCAGCAGCAGCAACAGACAAACAGCAACATAAAGACACAGACAGAGATATATTAAAACATATCAACGCAGCAGGATAAACAGATGAGGAGACAGATAAAAGAAAGCTGCGGTAGAGAGAGAGAGAGAAATAAAAAAGAATAAAAAAGAAAAAAAAAGGAGACAGGAGACAGACAGAAAAACGGAGACACCCAAGCAGCACACACAAAAACATATCCTTATAAAAATAGAACAAGTGCAGCAGCAACACCAGCAGCAGCAACAACAGTAACAGCAGCAACTGCAGCAGCGGGAAAAGCAGCAGCAGAAAAAACAGCACCAGCAACAGCAGCAGCAGAAACAGCAGAAGCAGCAAGTGCAGCAGCAACAGCAGC
>NW_013574749.1:1493-2031 GCF_000499745.2 Eimeria mitis | reverse complement strand
AACAGCAGCAGCAGCAGCAGGGCCCCCTCATGCATCGCAGACAGATAGGAAGACACAGACAAGCCAGCAGCGAGAGACAAAAGGAGACAGAGACAGAGACAAAAGGAGATAAAGAAAGCAGCAGAAACATATACATAAATATATAAATATATATATAAATATATATATATATATACATATATACAGAGAAAGAAAAAGAGACAGAGAAGAGGAGACAAATGAAGCAAAGGAGACAGAAAGGCTCACCCCCCCCCCGGAGGAGACAGTGCAGCCTTCCCCGCAAAGAGAAACAGGCGGCACCAGCTTGCTGCTTCTGCTGCTGCCTGCTGTCTCCTTGCAGCAGCAGCAGCAGGTTCTGCTGCTGCTGCTGCTGCTGTTGCTGGCGCAGCAGCAGCAGGCCACGGACGCTCTGCTGCTGCTGCAGCAGCAGCAAAACACCCCGCAGCAACCAGAGACAGTCCTCTTGTCCATAGTTTCAGATGTCCTTCATGCTGCTCCTGCTGCTGCTGCTGCTGCTGCTGCTGCTGCTGCTGCTGGC
>NW_013574749.1:1053-1311 GCF_000499745.2 Eimeria mitis | reverse complement strand
GAGGAGAAAGCAATACGGGTGCCTGCAGCACATATATTGCATCTCCCCGCTGCTGCTGCTGCTGCTGCTGCTGCTGCTGCTGCTGCTGCTGCTGCTGCTGTGGGTCGCTAGTACTAAGACTCTCAGTGTCAGAGGGAAGGCTTGAGGGGTCGGTGGAGGAGCTGAGCAGCTGCGACGCTGCTTCTGCTTCTGCTGCAGCAGCATCTGCTGCAGCAGCAGCAGCTGCTGCTGTTGCAGCAGAGCTAGAAGGAGATACAG
>NW_013574749.1:724-795 GCF_000499745.2 Eimeria mitis | reverse complement strand
TCTGCTGCAGCAGCAGCAGCTGCTGCTGTTGCAGCAGAGCTAGAAGGAGATACAGCAGCAGCAGCAGCAGC
>NW_013574749.1:0-264 GCF_000499745.2 Eimeria mitis | reverse complement strand
TTTCAGTCTCTTCTTCGCTGCTGTCGCTTATCTCCACCACCTGCAGGTCCTCTGAATCCCCACTGTCTTGCAAACCCTTTCTGCTGCTGCTGCTGCTGCTGCTGCTGCTGTTGCTGCTGCTGCTTCTGCTGCTGCTGCTGGGCTGTGCATCCTCTACTGCCAGCGAGAGGAACCCAGCACCCGCAGCAGTGGAGGCAGCAGCAGGCGACAAGGAGACTGAAGATATCTTGCATGTTTGTGCTGCTGTTGCTGCTGCTGTTGCTG
>NW_013574748.1:1672-2159 GCF_000499745.2 Eimeria mitis | reverse complement strand
GCCTTGGATGCATTTCTTTTTGCTTTTTTTATTTCATTTTGTCTTAGACCCCAAACCCTAAACCCCAAACCCTAAACCCTAAACCCTAAACCCTAAACCCTAAAAAGCTTTGGTGACGCAGCACCAACCTGCAGATGCGGTGCAGCAGCTGCAGCAGCCACTGCAGCGACAGCACTGCAGCAGCAGCAGCAACAGCAGCAGCAGCAACAGCAGCAGCTTCTTCTCATAGTCGGGTGTACAGGCACCTCGGGGTGTACATGCAGCTCGGGGTGTACGTACACCTCAGGGTGTACATACACCTCAGAGTGTATATTCAGTTTATTTGTTTTAAACAAAATGAAAAACATATGGTGGTGGTTGTGGTGGGGTTGCTGCTGCATACAAAAGCTGCTGGCTGCGGTCTGCTGCTGCTGCTGCTGCTGCTGCTGCTGGGGGGGCACCCCCTCGTTAGGACCCCAAGGAGCAGCAGCAGCAGCAGCAGCAGCAG
>NW_013574748.1:311-1654 GCF_000499745.2 Eimeria mitis | reverse complement strand
CTGCAACAGCAGCAGCAGGAGCTGCGGCTGCTGCTGCTGCTGCTACGCGAGCAGACAGCTGAAAGTGTTTGTGGTTAGGCTGCTGCTGCTGCAGCAGCAGCAGAAACAGCTGCTGCTGCTGCAGCAGCAGAAACAGCTGCAGCAGCAGCAAAAACTGCAGCAGCAGCAACTGCAGCAGCTGCAGCAGCACCAATTTATATTGCTGCTAGCAGCAGCAGCAAACTCACATATCAAGACAGAACCTCCGCCAGCCTGCAGCAGAAATAAATGACACAAACAACTCCACTCGGTTGCTGCTGCTGCTGCTGCTGCTGCTGCTACTGCTACTGCTGCTGCTGCTGCTACTGCTGCTGCTGCTACTACTGGTGCTCCTGCTGCTACTGCTGCTGCTACTGCTACTGCTGCTGCTGCAACTGCTACTACTGCTGCTGCTGCTGCCGCTGCTGCTACTGCTACTGCTCTGCCGTTGCTACTGCTACTGCTGCTGCTGCTGCTACTGCTGCTGCTACTGCTGCTGCTACTGCTCTGCTGTTGCTCCTACTGCTGCAGCTACTGCTGCTGCTGCTGCTGCTGTTGCTGCTGCTGCTGCTGCTGCTGCTGACCAATCCATTGCTGCTCCTAGCCCCTCCCCCTTAACAGCAGAAGCACTAAAGACAGACCACCGCCGCTCCCGCAGCGAAGGCAAACCCAAAGCTATAGATATCTGCAGCAGCAGCAAACAATAAAAAATAAAAAAATAAAAAAATAAATATATAAATATATAAATATATAAATAAATAAAGAGATATACATAAATGTATAGGGATTCACAGAGAGAATAAAAGGAGACAAATAAAAATAAATAAAAAGAGAGAGATTAAAAAATGCAAATAAATATAGAGAAATAAAAATAAATAAATAAAAGGAGACAGACGAAAATAAATAAATAAAAAGAGAAGGAAACGGGATACAGAAAGAGACAAATAAAAAGGAGACAGAAAGAGACAGAGAAATAAAAACAGAGACAGAATCAGAGAAACAAAAAAAGAAGAGACAGATGTACACCGCAGCTGCTTGCTGCTGTCTCCTGTCCCCTCACAACCCTCACCAGCTGCAGCAGCAGCAGCAGCAGCAGCAGCAGCGGCAGGAACAGCAGCAGCAACAGCAGCAGCAACAGTAGCAACAGCAGCAGAAGTACCAGCAACAGCAGCACCACTAGCAGAAGCAGCAGCACTAGAAGCAGCAGTAGCACTAGCAGCAGCAGCAGCGCTAGCGGCAGCAGCGCCAGCAGCAGCAGCAGCACTAGCAGCAGCAGCAGCAGCAGCAGCACCACTAGCAGCAGCAGCAGCACTAGCAGCAGCAGT
>NW_013574748.1:0-245 GCF_000499745.2 Eimeria mitis | reverse complement strand
AGCAGCAGCAGCAGCAGCAGCAGCAGCAGCAGCAGCAGCAGCAAACCTCTCCTTCGTTGAGTGCTCGAGGGAGATCTTGTTTGTTTGCAATGACAGCGAGGGCCACATCCTTCAGCTCTTCCTCCTGCACGAAAAAAACAGCAGCAAGTTGCTGCTGCTGCTGCTGCTGCTGCTTCTGCTGGTGCTGCTGCTGCTGGTGCTGCTGCTGCTGGTGCTGCTGCTGCTGGTGCTGCTGCTGCTGGTGC
>NW_013574747.1:15336-16853 GCF_000499745.2 Eimeria mitis | reverse complement strand
TGCTGCTGCTGCTGCTGCTGCAGCTCCATATTGACAAGGCCAGCTGCAGTCTCGTCTTCAGGGCTCGTACAGCCAGCAGTAACAGCTACAGCAACAGCTGCAGCAATAGCTGCAGCAGCAGCAGCTGCTGCTGCAGCAGTAGTAGTACTGTTAATGGAAGCAGCAGGCGTACTGTCTCTGCCCATCGGCTGATATCTGAGGGAGTCAATCACTGCGGCTCCCTCTCTATCCCCTACACACCGCAGCAGCAGCAGCCGCACGAACTTCAGCAGCAACCGCAGCAGCAGCAGCAGCAGCAGCGCGAACTTCTGCTGCAGCCGCTGCAGCAAACCCCCCAGCAGCAAGCTGCCTTGATCGGCAGGGTCCATAGCAGGCGGCGATCCGTCTCCTTCCTGAGACCCAGGCAGAGCAGCAGTTTTGCTGCAGCACGTTGTGACGCAGCAGCAGCAGCAGCAGCAGCAGCAACAGCAGCAGCATCAGGAGGTGTCCGTACAGCTCATTCAAAGGGAGCTTCAGATAGGAAGCGATTAAATCAAATGATGCCAGGAGCGCGGGTGGGGGCATCGAGGACGTCAGCAGCAGCAGCAGCAGCAGCAGCAACAGGAGCAGCAGCAACAGGAGCAGCAGCAGCAGCAGCAGCAGATGTGCCGCCTTCAGCTGCGAAGGTGAGGAGGGTGGGGGGGGGCTCTTTGGATGTTATAGAGCTGTCCTTCTCCTCCCTCGACTCCACGCAGAAGTGGGCAGAACGGCATCTAGACGAGCTCGTGTATGCACACCTGCAGCAGCAGCAGCAGCAGCAGCAGCAGCAGAAGCAGCAGGAGCGGCAGGGGGGGTGCTGCCTGTGCATAACTGCAGCGCAGCAAACCGCAGGTGTGGGTACTCGGAGAGGAGATACAGGAGAAGAGCGTCGTTGGGTTTCTGCTGCAGGCAACTTGCATGCAACATATTTGCTGCCTTGGCGGCAGCAGCAGCAGCAGTTGCTGCTGCATCTACCTTTTGTTGCTGCTCTGTCTGTACAGCGCGTGCTGCAGCAGCTAGGCGTTCAATACCCACAGATCAAATGGGTCAATGATGTTCTCGTTCACAACAAAAAAATTGCGGGTGTTCTCTGCCAGAACACCAACCGCACCCTTGCTGCTGCTGCTGCTGCTGCTGCAGCTGCTGCTGCAGGGCAAAGGACTCCTGCAGCAGCAGCAACAACACCAACAGCATCTGATGATGTTGTTGTTTTGATGGGGATCGGCCTCAATCTTATTTCTCATCCTTGGGGGCAGCTGAGTGACTGCTGCTATCAAGGCAGCACAGATGTGCGTGAGGTGCTGCAACAGCAGCAACAGCAGCAGCAACAGCAACAGCAACAACAGCAAAAGCAGCAGCTAAAACAACTGCTGCTGCATCAGTACAACGACCTCGCCATGTGGCCGCCTCCCTCTTCTCTTTTGCTCGCCTCCAGCAGCAGCCAGAGCAGCAGCAGCAGCAGCAACAGCAGCAGCAACAGTGACAGTACCATGAACACT
>NW_013574747.1:14026-15236 GCF_000499745.2 Eimeria mitis | reverse complement strand
GCCATGTGGCCGCCTCCCTCTTCTCTTTTGCTCGCCTCCAGCAGCAGCCAGAGCAGCAGCAGCAGCAGCAGCAGCAGCAGCAAAAGTAACAATACCATGAACACCGATTTGTCTGTTGAGAGAGTATTAGGCCTGCTGCATAAGCAGCTTGGTGAGCTGCTGCTGCTGCTGCAGCAGCAGGGGTTTTCTCCCTTACGTGCTGCTGTTGCAGAGCACCTGGCGTACCGCGGCGAGCGCGTAGCTCTGCTGCTAGACGCACAGCAGCAGCAGCAGCAGCAGAAGCAGCAGCAGCAGCAGCAGCAACAGCAGCAGCAGGGGAGATATAGCGGGGTTCTGGAAGGCCTTGCTGATGATGGCTCGCTGCTGCTGCGGCTGCCGGATGGTTCGCTGCGGGGCTTTGCCTCTGGCAGACTCATCAAGGATAACACTAAACCCTAAACCCTAAACCCTAGTTATATGGAGTTGGGGGGAATGTATGGTTGTAAGAAAGCAGGAGTGAATAGGTACAGAGAGGCAACAAATACAGCAAAGACACACAGAGAGAGACAGAAAGAGAGACAGAGACAGAAAGAGAAACAGACAGAGAGAGAAAGAGAGGCAGAGATGGATAGAGAGAGGGACAGAGAGAGATACAGAAACAGAGAGAGACAGAAACAGAAAGATAAGCAGAGACAGAAAGAGAAACAGAGATATAGAGAGAGAAAGAGACAGAAGGACAGACACAGGGGCTATACACCGCTGCTGGAGCTGGTGCTGCACAAGTGACAGATCGCTGCAGCACTTTAGCAACGGTTGCTGCTAGCTACGGTGTAGAACACTTGGATAGCGGCGGCTAGCTACGCACTGCAATGCCTGGCTAGATTTAGCTAGCTGAGCTCCTCAATGGTTGGCTATCTGCAGCTAGCTCGGGGCCTGCCAGAGCCGCTAGGGCCACAGGTGATGTAAGTAGAGGATTGCGAGGGGTTGCACGCCAGCTATAAACAGCTAGCTATGAAGCAATGAACAGCTAGCTGCTTGCTGCTAGCTATGAACTGCTAGCTGTAGGCAGCTGGGTGGGGAGAGGTAGCTGTAGGCAGCTAGCTATGAACAGCTAGCTATGAAGCTGCGAGCAGCTAGCTGCGTACAGCTAGCTATGAACTAGCTAGCTGTAGACAGCTGGGGATGGACGGCTAGGTGCATAATCTTTCATTCGTTTGCTTGTTTGTTTGTT
>NW_013574747.1:13586-13926 GCF_000499745.2 Eimeria mitis | reverse complement strand
GGTTTGTTGGTTTGTTGCACTTCTTTTGTTTTTCTTTGTCTTGTCTTTATAAAAATTTCTCCCCTTTGTGTTTGTTTTTGTTTGCTTTGATTCATCGGCGAGGCATGTAGTTCTCTCCCGGCCCTAGAAAAAAGGTTTTAGGGTTTAGGGGTTTAGGGTTTTAGGGTTTGGTTATTTTGTGTCTTCTCTTGACAGTCCCTTCTTCTTCTTCTATTTGCTGCGTTCTTTCTCTATTCTCTTTCTCCCTCTCCTTTTATTATATTATGACATTTAATAAATAGATTAAACTCCTTTCCCTTCATCAGCAATGAATAAAAGGCAACAAGAAACAACGGGCAGC
>NW_013574747.1:10866-13486 GCF_000499745.2 Eimeria mitis | reverse complement strand
TGCCGGATGGTTCGCTGCGGGGCTTTGCCTCTGGCAGACTCATCAAGGATAACACTAAACCCTAAACCCTCAACCCTAAACCCTAAACCCTAGTTACATGGGGAAGAGAGGGGGGGGGGATGAATGCATGGTTGTAAGAGAGGAGAGGAGAAGTGAATATAGACAGAGAGGCAACAAATACAGCAAAGACAGACAGAGACAGATAGAGAGACAGAGACAGGAAGAGAATCAGAGAGAGATAGATAGAGGCAGAGAGGGGTAGAGAGAGAGACGGAGAGAATGATACAGGAACAGAGGAAGACAGAAACAGAAAGAGAAACAGAGACAGAAAGAGAAACAGAGACATAGAGAGAGAAAGAGACAGAAGGAGAGACACAGGGGCTATACACCGCTGCTGCAGCTGGCGCTGAACAAGAGACAGATTGCTGCAGCACTTTAGCTGCTGTTGCTGCTAGCTACGGTGTAGAACACTTGGCTAGCGGCAGCTAGCAACGCACTGCAATGCCTGGCTAGCTTTAGCTAGCTGAGCTCCTCAATGGTTGGCTAGCTGCAGCTAGCTCGGGGCCTGCCAGAGCCGCTAGGGCCCCAGGTGATGTAAGTAGAGGATTGCGAGGGGTTGCACGCCAGCTATAAACAACTAGCTATGAAGCTATGAACAGCTAGCTGCTTGCTGCTAGCTATGAACAGCTAGCTGTAAGTATCTTTGTGGGGAGAGATAGCTGTAGACAGCTAGCTGTGAACGGCTAGCTATGAAGCTGCGAGCAGCTAGCTGCATACAGCTAGCTATGAACAGCTAGCTGTAGGCAGCTGGGGATGGACGGCTAGCTGTATAATCCTTCATTCGTTTGCTTGTTTGTTTGTTTGTTTGTCGGTTTGTTGCACTTCTTTTGTTTTTCTTTGTCTTGTCTTTATAACAATTTCTTCTTTTTGTGTTTGTTTTTGATTGCTTTGATTCATCAGCGAGGCATGTAGTTCTCTCCCAGCCCTAGAAAAAAGGGTTTAGGGTTTAGGGTTTTAGGGTTTGGTTATTTTGTGTCTTCTCTTGATAGCCACCCCTTATTCTTCTTTTTGCTGCGTTCTTTCTCTATTATCCTTCTCCCTCTCCTTTTATTATATTATAACATTTAATAAATTAATTAAACTCCTCTTCCCTCATCAGCAAAGAATAAAAGGTAGCAAGAAACAACGGGCAGCAAGTCGATTCGCTGGGGGCCCCGGGGGGGCCCCCATGAGGCCCCTGGGGGGCCCCCATGGGGGGCCCCCTTGGGGGCCCCCATCAGTAGTAATCGGTTGCATGGCTCACGCATGCGGCTTTGTGATGATATTAATTTATTTTATATTATATAAGAGAGGGTATCAGTGGAGTTGCGCAGGTTCTGCTGCCGCTGCTGCTGTTGCTGCTGCTGTTGTCGTTGCTGCTGCTGCTGCTGCTGCTGCAGGGCTGGGACTGCAGCGATTGCGCAGCAGAAGCTTCAGCAAAGGCAGCTTAAAAGGCCGGTGGAATCACCCCACAAGAGGCAGCAGCAGTGTCTTAAGGGTAGCCACAGCAGCAACAGCAGCAGCTGCAGCAGCAGCAGCAGCAGCAGCAGCAGCAGCAAATGCCAGCCTCACGGCACAAGCTGCGCATACTGCAGCAGCTGGCCGAGCAGCAGCGCAACAAACTGAGGAGCAGCAGCAGCAGCAGCAGCAGAAAATGGGCAGCCACGGGGACTGTTGCCCCGCTCACGCACCCGCCAGATGGCAACAGTAGCAGCAGCAGCAACAGCAACAGCAACCGCAGCAGCAACAATAGCAGCTGCAGCAGCAGCAGCAACAATAGCAGCAGCTGCTGCAACAAACCTTTCACATGCTTACCCGCTAATGACAATGTCTTCGCATTGCCTGCGCTGCAGCAGCAGCAGCAAAGAGAGCAGCGGCAAAGGCAAAAGCCGCAGCACCAGCAGCAACAGCAGCAGCAGCAGCAACAGCAGCAACAGAGACACCGGCACACTTTGGTGTTGGGTTGTTGTGGCCGCCGCCGTTTGCTGCTCGCTAGACGTCTAGCAGCTGTGCAGTCTCTTGGCTGCAGCAGGAAAGAGCAGCGCAGCAGCAGCAGAAGCAGCACGTGCTGCAGCTGCAATGAGAAGCGTATTCTCAGCAGCAACACCAGCTGCGGTAGCTGGAAGAGGCGGAGGCACAGCAGCAGCAGCAGCTGCTGCTGCTGCTGCCCACATACACACGATGTCTCCTGTACAAAGGCTGACGCACAGTGGCAGCAGCAGCAGAAGCAGGCAGAGCAGCGACAGCTGCTGCAGCAACAATTGCTGCAGCGTCAGCAGCAACAGCGCCTGCAGGAGCAGCAGCAAGAGCAGCAGCAGCAACAGCAGCAGACCAAGCGTTCTTCACAGCTGCCAGTGGAGGGCTGCAGCAGCAAGCATGGCATTTCGTCTGCACACAGCGGCAAAGACAAACAGAAGCAGCAGCAGCAGCAGCAGCAGCGAGAGGATGAGAAGGAGGAGGAGCAGCAGCAGCAGCAGCAGCAGGAGCAACCGCAGCAGAAGCATAAAGGGCAGAAACAGCAGCAGCAGCAGCAGCAGCAAGCGGAGCTGCTGGTGAACCCACTGCTAGACCCGCCAGAAGA
>NW_013574747.1:10510-10620 GCF_000499745.2 Eimeria mitis | reverse complement strand
CTGCAGCTGAGGCTTCACATGCTGCAGCAGCAACAACAGCAACAGCAGCAGCAGCAGCAACAGCAGCAGCTGCTGCAGCTCGAAGGAAGTTCGCATACAGGCATGTGCAT
>NW_013574747.1:9853-10319 GCF_000499745.2 Eimeria mitis | reverse complement strand
CAGGAGGAATTTCGAACGCTGCGGCAGTGCTGCCTTGTGCAGCGCTGCAGGCTTTCAGCAGCAGAAGCAGAAGAAGCAGCAGCAGCAGAAGCAGAAGCAGCAGCAGTGACAGAAGCAGAAGCAGAAGCAGCCGAAGGAGCAGAAGCAGAAGCAGCAGCAACAGAAGCTGAAGACGTAGAAGCAGCAGATGCGAATGCAGCAAAAGCAGCAGAAGCAAAAGGAGCAGCAGAAGCAGAAGCAGCAGAAGCTGCAGCTGCAGAAGCAGCAGCAGCGGCGGAAGCAGAAGCAGCACCAGCAAACCCAGCAGCAGCAGAAGCAGCAGAAGCACAAGCACCAGAAGCAGAAGCAGCAGCAGCCGCAGCAGCACCAGCGACAGAAGCATCAGCAGCAGAAGCAGCAGCAGCAGAAGCAGCAGCAGCAGAAGCATCAGCAGCAGAAGCGGAACCTATAGGGGCAGCAGCAGCAA
>NW_013574747.1:8443-9753 GCF_000499745.2 Eimeria mitis | reverse complement strand
GCGGCGGAAGCAGAAGCAGCACCAGCAAACCCAGCAGCAGCAGAAGCAGCAGAAGCACAAGCACCAGAAGTAGAAGCAGCAGCAGCCGCAGCAGCACCAGCGACAGAAGCATCAGCAGCAGAAGCAGCAGCAGCAGGAGCAGCAGCAGCAGAAGCAGCAGCAGCAGAAGCGGAACCTATAGGGGCAGCAGCAGCAGCAGCAGCAGAATCAGAAGCTGCAGAAGCAGGAAGAGGAGATGCAGCAGAAGCAGACACCTCTCCTGCTGCCTCTACGCCGTCGTCAGAAGCATCTGCTTCTGCAGTGCACGTTGATGCTCCAGCTGCTGCCGCTGCTGCTGCTGCTGCTGCATCAACAGCTACATCTCCTGCTGGTGCTGCCGCAGCAGCTGCAGCTGATGACTCTGCTGCTTCCGCCAGATACGAGCGGACAGAGGCAGATAGGTTCCTGCTGCAGTTGCTGCTGCAGAACCTTGCAGCAGCAGCAGCAGCAGCTGATACCTCAGAGGCTACTGTTTGCTGTGCAGCATTAGAACAATTGCTGCAGCGGTCGGCAGCAGCAGCAGCAGCAGTACCAACACAAACAGAAGCAGCACATGCCGGTGCTGCTGCTGCAGCAAGCCACCGTCAGCTGCTGCTGTATACTCTAGCTTGTAGGCTGCTGCTAGCTGCAGCAACTGGTGCTGCTGCAGTTAGCACTGCTAGCAGCAACACTGGGGCTGTTTTGACCTTGGTAACGAACATGCAGCAGCAGTTGCTGCAGCAGCAGCAAGAACAGCAACACAAGCAGCAGCAAAAGCAGCAGCAAGAGCAGCACCGGTTCTGTACAGCCACCTGGGCGCGAGGCTTAGCCGCAAGCCTGCGGCTGGGGAACTTCAGCCGCGCTTTCAAGTTGCTGCTGCTGCTGCAGCAGCAGATACAGCAGCAGCACAGCACGTGCAGCAGTTGCAGCAGCTGCATGGACAAACGTTGTTCCTGTTGTTGCAGTGGCCGCGAAGCACTGCCTGCAGCAATGCACCTTCCCAATGGGGAGCAGCAGCAGGAGCAGCAGCAGGAGCAACAGCAGCAGCAGCAGCAGAACGAAGACATGCAGCAGCAGCAGCAGCACCAGCAGGTTCTTTTTGATTTGATATTGGCTCTGTTGCCGATGTTGCAGTCAGCATTTGTGGAGCTGTTGCTGCTTGCGGGTCCCCAGAAGCACCGGGAGGCAGCAGCAGCAGCAGCAGCAGCAGCTGCTGCTGCTGCTGCAATAGATGATGCAGCGCCCGCGCGTCAGTCTGTCGACCCGAATGTAGACAGTCCTTTGAATGGCAA
>NW_013574747.1:7463-8339 GCF_000499745.2 Eimeria mitis | reverse complement strand
TATCTTGTAGTTGAACTTGTAACCGGTGCCGTTGTTGCTGCAGCTGCTGCTGTTGCTGCTGCTGCTGCAGCTGTTGTCGTTGCCGCAGTTGTCGTTGCTGCAGTCGCTGCTCCTGCAGAAGAGGTGCAGCCACAACGCTGCAGCAGCTTCTGACTGCAGCAGCAACAGCAGCTGCGGGTTTGGGTGGACAGACAGGAGGGATATTGAGAGAGATAAAAATGAGGGCAGAAGTAGCAGAGATAGAAGGACAGAGATAGATGTAGAAACGAAGAAATAAGGAAATAGAAAAGGATATCAAAACATGAAATATTAGAGTCGTAATAGAGAGGTATATGGAGATATAAGATATGTAGAGGTACAAAAAAAGATGAACAGAATGCAGGTCACTCACGACGACCGCAGTCTGCCTGCACCATAGGAACCAAAGAGATGAATATAGTTTAAGTATGTATTCTCAGTTGTATTCAATAGCAACAAACGTCCAGCGGTTTAGGGTTTAGGGTTTAGTGTTTAGGGGCTACAGCCTATATCCTCAGTTCACTACAACCCTAAACCCTAAACCCTAAACCGGTGCAGCTTCGAGCTTTGCTCTAAGGTGGCATTAACCCCTACATGCTGTAACCGCTATACAGATAGACGAATAGCTACGAAGAAAAAGACAATGTGAAACCGTTGACCAGCACAATTACAAACGATATAATGCTGAAGAAGAAAAGGGAGGGCGAGGGCTGGTGGGTGTGCGTTGAGTTCAAGCCAGACGAACGAAACCAAAGCAAACGATGAAAACTGAGAGATGAATTTTTTGACTACTTCTAGAATTCATGACTATATTTATAATTTAATTTAGTTGGCGCGTTTACTTAGATCAAAATACAC
>NW_013574747.1:6032-7363 GCF_000499745.2 Eimeria mitis | reverse complement strand
CTGCAGCTGAGGCTTCACATGCTGCAGCAGCAACAACAGCAACAGCAGCAGCAGCAGCAACAGCAGCAGCAGCTGCAGCTCGAAGGAAGTTCGCATACAGGCATGTGCAGCACCAATGATCAGGAACCACAGTGCGACTGCAGCAAAAGCAGCAGCAGCAACGCCGAGAACAGCAGCAGCAGCAGCAGCAGTTGCAGCACCTGCTGCTGTGGAGGCCTGTGCAGGGCCCGGCTGCTGCTGCTGCTGCTGCAGCGGAGGCAGCAGCAAGAGAGCTGGAGGCGACTGTGGCGGGACTCAGCGCAGGAGGAATTTCGAACGCTGCGGCAGTGCTGCCTTGTGCAGCGCTGCAGGCTTTCAGCAGCAGAAGCAGCAGCAGCAGCAGAAGCAGAAACACAAGCAGAAGCAGTGACAGCAGCAGAAGCAGAAGCAGCAGAAGCAGCAGAAGCAAAAGCAGCAGCAACAGAAGCTGAAGACGTAGAAGCAGCAGAAGCGAAGGCAGCAAAAGCAGAAGAAGCAGAAGCAGCAGCAGCAGAAGCAGAAGCAGCACCAGCAAATCCAGCAGCAACAGAAGCAGCAGAAGCAGCAGAAGCAGAATCACCGGAAGCAGAAGGAGCAGGAGCCGCAGCAGCACCAGCAACAGAAGCAGCAGAAGCAGCAGAAGCATCAGCAGCAGAAGCAGCAGCAGCAGAAGCATCAGCAGCAGATGCGGAACATATAGGAGCAGCAGCAGCAGCAGCAGCAGAATCAGAAGCTGCAGAAGCAGAAAGAGGAGATGCAGCAGAAGCAGACATCTCTCCTGCTGCATCTACACCATCGTCAGAAGCATCTGCTGCTGCAGTGGACGTTGATGCTCCAGCTGCTGCTGCTGCTGCTGCATCAACAGCTACACCTCCTGCTGGTGCTGCCGCAGCAGCTGCAGCTGTTGACTCTGCTGCTTCCGCCAGATACGAGCGGACAGAGGCAGATAGGTTTCTGCTTCAGTTGCTGCTGCAGAACCTTGCAGCAGCAGCAGCAGCAGCTGATACCTCAGAGGCTACTGTGTGCTGCGCAGCATTAGAACAATTGCTGCAGCGGTCGGCAGCAGCAGCAGCAGCATCAATAGTACCAACACAAACAGAAGCAGCACATGCCGGTGCTGCTGCTTCAGCAAGCCACCATCAGCTGCTGCTGTATACTCTAGTTTGTAGGCTGCTGCTAGCTGCAGCAACTGGTGCTGCTGCAGTTAGCACTGCTAGCAGCAACACTGGGGCTGTTTTGACATTGGTAACGAACGTGCAGCAGCAGTTGCTGCAGCAGCAGCAAGAACAGCAGCACAAGCAGCAGGGAAAGCA
>NW_013574747.1:4859-5932 GCF_000499745.2 Eimeria mitis | reverse complement strand
GCAGAAGCAGACACCTCTCCTGCTGCCTCTACACCGTCGTCAGAAACATCTGCTGCTGCAGTGCACGTTGATGCTCCAGCTGCTGCTGTTGCTGCTGCTGCTGCATCAACAGCTACATCTCCTGCTGGTGCTGCCGCAGCAGCTGCAGCTGTTGACTCTGCTGTTTCCGCCAGATACGAGCGGGCAGAGGCGGATAGGTTCCTGCTGCAGCTGCTGCTGCAGAACCTTGCAGCAGCAGCAGCAGCAGCTGATACCTCAGAGGCTACTGTTTGCTGCGCAGCATTAGAACAATTGCTGCAGCGGTCGGCAGCAGCAGCAGCACCAGCAGCAGTACCAACACAAACAGAAGCAGCGCATGCCGTTGCTGCTGCTGCAGCAAGCCACCGTCAGCTGCTGCTATATACTCTAGCTTGTAGGCTGCTGCTAGCTGCAGCAACTGGTGCTGCTGCAGTTAGCACTGCTAGCAGCAACACTGGGGCTGTTTTGACCTTGGTAACGAACATGCATCAGCAGTTGCTGCAGCAGCAGCAAGAACAGCAACAAAAACAGCAGCAAAAGCAGCAGCAAGAGCAGCACCGGTTCTGTACAGCCACGTGGGCTCGAGGCTTAGCCGCAAGTCTGCGGCTGGGGAACTTCAGCCGTGCCTTCAAGTTGCTGCTGCTGTTGCAGCAGCAGATACAGCAGCAGCACAGCACCTCCAGCAGCTGCAGCAGCTGCATCGACAAACGTTGTTCCTGTTGTTGCAGTGGCCCCGAAGCACCGCCTGCAGCAATCCATCTTCCCAACGGACAGCAGCAGCAGCAGCAGCAGCAGGAGCAACAGCAGCAGCAGCAGCAGAGCGAAGACATGCAGCAGCAGCAGCAGCACCAGCAGGTGCTTCTTGATTTGATATTGGCTCTGTTGCCGATGTTGCAGTCAGCATTTGTGGAGCTGTTGTTGCTTGCGGGTCCCCAGAAGCACCGGGAGGCAGCAGCAGCAGCTGCCGCTGCTGCTGCTGCTGCAGCTGCAATAGGTGATGCAGCGCCCTCGCCCCAAACTGTCGACCCTAATGTAGACAGTCCTTTGAATGGCAA